>NW_027268865.1:0-26725 GCF_963676685.1 Mytilus edulis
GACCTTGACGAAGGTTACAAGGTCAAAGGTCAAGGTCATCAAATTATGTGGTTTTGGCACTATTTAAACAGTTTTATGTGTGTTTGAATTTCAACCAACCAACCAACATACCAACCAACCAATCAATCAATCAATCAATCAATCAATCAATCAATCAATCATGATCATGATCAATCAACCAATAATGATCATGATCAATCAATCAATCATGTTTCCGTCTCATGTGTTTCTTATAGGGTTCAACCAACCAACCAACCAACCAACCAATCAATCAATCAATCATGATCATGATCAACCAATCATGTTTCCGTCTCATGTGTTTAATATAGGGTCCAAGATCTTCTTTGTGTCTTTTTCCGTGTTTCAATTGACCCTATCCAATGTGTTTAACCAACCAACCAACCAACCAACCAACCAACCAACTAATCAAGCAATCAATCAATCAATCAATCAATCAATCATGATCATGATCAATCAATCATGTTTCCGTCTCATGTGTTTAATATAGGGTCCAAGATCTTCTTTGTTTCTTTTTCCGTGTTTCAATTGACCCTATCCAACGTGTTTAACCAACCAACCAACCAACCAACCAATCAATCAATCATGATCATGATCAATCAATCATGTTTCCGTCTCATGTGTTTAATATAGGGTCCAAGATCTTCTTTGTTTCTTTTTCCGTGTTTCAATTGACCCTATCCAACGTGTTTAACCAATCAACCAACCAACTAATCAATTAATCAATCAATCAACTAATCAATCAATCATGATCATGATCAATCAATCATGTTTCCGTCTCATGTGTTTAATATAGGGTCCAAGATCTTCTTTGTTTCTTTTTCCGTGTTTCAATTGACCCTATCCAACGTGTTTAACCAACCAACCAACCAATCAATCAATCATGATCATGATCAATCAATCATGTTTCCGTCTCATGTGTTTAATATAGGGTCCAAGATCTTCTTTGTTTCTTTTTCCGTGTTTCAATTGACCCTATCCAACGTGTTTAACCAATCAACCAACCAACTAATCAATTAATCAATCAATCAACTAATCAATCAATCATGATCATGATCAATCAATCATGTTTCCGTCTCATGTGTTTAATATAGGGTCCAAGATCTTCTTTGTTTCTTTTTCCGTGTTTCAATTGACCCTATCCAACGTGTTTAACCAACCAACCAACCAATCAACCAACCAACTAACCAACTTATCAATCAATCAATCAATCAATCAATCAATCAATCTGTATGACTGTTTAATCATGACAGTTTATTGAAGGAACAAACTCTCAATTATTCAAGAAAAAATGAAATTTAATATTGTTCTTACGTCACTTCTGAAAAAAAAAATCCACATGTTCTCTGAAACTACAAGTACAATCGACCTCAAAATTTGCAGTCAGCAGGGCATACATGTACTAAACGTTTATAAAAAAACTTGGTGCAGATATCTCTCAAAGCTTTTCCTAGAGAAAAGAAATCGCAATGCCGTAAAAATAGCTTGCTAGGTCCGTAAATCTCAGTAAAAACCTACAATAAAATGTCCGCTCCGAGTTTGAAATACTAATCTGTGTTACAAACAGGTGCTGAAAAATGTACATTATCAGAAAATAATCAATAAATGTGTTTTAAAGTTACACCGGATCAATTAAATCCAAAACATGCACTACTTGTGAACTGTCATCAAAATGTCAATTTCCTACAATGACAAAAGAAATTACATTTTTGTACATTCCATCTCTATAGATGTTGTCTGTTTAACGTCCCCACCTAAAAAGAAATAAAAAAGACTATCTTTTCGTTATTATAAACCCGTGTCACGTGATGTGGCGCGCGCGCTGTACCTAAAATAAAAGAAAAACTTTCCAAACTAAACATGAAACTTCTCCGGTAACAATAATATAGACCCCATACAGAAACAAACAAACAAACAAACACCCCCCAATTCAATTAATTTTACAGGGGAAAGACCCCCTACAATTGCTTTTTTAAAGCAATTGATTTATATTGTAAAAAACCTTTTTAACCATTCTGTTCCGTTAATAAAAAAAAAAAAAATCTCCCCGAGACCCCCTTTTGCCGCCACCCCCTTTTTTTTTAACCCTCCAATTACAACTGAATGTAGGTTGTGTGCTATCTATCCTATCATTGTAAAACGAACGACAACTCCAGTTTTTTCCATATTATTAGGTCTTTCCACTTTTCTGTGGAAAGACCTATTGTTTTTCTTCTGATTATTTTTTTTTTTTTCTTCCGCCTAATTTAGTTCTTGCGATAAACATTTGTTTCGCAATATGTCGCTTAGATATTTTGTATATGATATCGAACAGTTTATGCGCTTTTGAAATTTACCCTGCGTAAACGAATACTTTTCTTTGTAGGAGTTATCTCCCCAAACACTGTTTTCCTTGTTATGGCATCTCCTTCGCAACCGTTAAAGATTATGACAAATTTATTTTACAAAATTGTTCGTTACACCCTCAGTAATTTTTGGCGTATTTGGATCGAAGCGATTCGAAGAAATTTTATAGGAGTTATCTATCTTTTCGGAATAAATTTGTCGGTATGTTTTTTTAACTCATAAACCGTTAACCGTATAACCCTGGAATGTTTTTATTTGAGTCCCCTGATTCCTAACTTAGAAAATAAGGTCAAGGTCAAAGGTCAAGGTCATATTTTAGATTTTCATATGTCTTTGATTTCCCTATAACTCTTGAACGGTTATAGATACAAAAAAATTAAGCAGTGAAAAATGCTTGGTACTTCAAGGGGCAACTTTTTTTACATTATGACTATATTGATTTTACCATCATGTAAGGGACATAACTCCCATCGATGGTTTTTAAAAGGCCATTTTTAGGCAAAACTCTTAAACAAAAGGTCCTTGACCCATAGGGTCTTTTGCAATGACCTTGTGGAGCAATGACCTTGACGAAGGTTACAAGGTCAAAGGTCAAGGTCATCAAATTATGTGGTTTTGGCACTATTTAAAACAGTTTTATGTGTGTTTGAATTTCAACCAACCAACCAACATACCAACCAACCAATCAATCAATCAATCAATCAATCAATCAATCAATCAATCATGATCATGATCAATCAACCAATAATGATCATGATCAATCAATCAATCATGTTTCCGTCTCATGTGTTTCTTATAGGGTTCAACCAACCAACCAACCAACCAACCAATCAATCAATCAATCATGATCATGATCAACCAATCATGTTTCCGTCTCATGTGTTTAATATAGGGTCCAAGATCTTCTTTGTGTCTTTTTCCGTGTTTCAATTGACCCTATCCAATGTGTTTAACCAACCAACCAACCAACCAACCAACCAACCAACTAATCAAGCAATCAATCAATCAATCAATCAATCAATCATGATCATGATCAATCAATCATGTTTCCGTCTCATGTGTTTAATATAGGGTCCAAGATCTTCTTTGTTTCTTTTTCCGTGTTTCAATTGACCCTATCCAACGTGTTTAACCAACCAACCAACCAACCAACCAATCAATCAATCATGATCATGATCAATCAATCATGTTTCCGTCTCATGTGTTTAATATAGGGTCCAAGATCTTCTTTGTTTCTTTTTCCGTGTTTCAATTGACCCTATCCAACGTGTTTAACCAATCAACCAACCAACTAATCAATTAATCAATCAATCAACTAATCAATCAATCATGATCATGATCAATCAATCATGTTTCCGTCTCATGTGTTTAATATAGGGTCCAAGATCTTCTTTGTTTCTTTTTCCGTGTTTCAATTGACCCTATCCAACGTGTTTAACCAACCAACCAACCAATCAATCAATCATGATCATGATCAATCAATCATGTTTCCGTCTCATGTGTTTAATATAGGGTCCAAGATCTTCTTTGTTTCTTTTTCCGTGTTTCAATTGACCCTATCCAACGTGTTTAACCAATCAACCAACCAACTAATCAATTAATCAATCAATCAACTAATCAATCAATCATGATCATGATCAATCAATCATGTTTCCGTCTCATGTGTTTAATATAGGGTCCAAGATCTTCTTTGTTTCTTTTTCCGTGTTTCAATTGACCCTATCCAACGTGTTTAACCAACCAACCAACCAATCAACCAACCAACTAACCAACTTATCAATCAATCAATCAATCAATCAATCAATCAATCTGTATGACTGTTTAATCATGACAGTTTATTGAAGGAACAAACTCTCAATTATTCAAGAAAAAATGAAATTTAATATTGTTCTTACGTCACTTCTGAAAAAAAAAATCCACATGTTCTCTGAAACTACAAGTACAATCGACCTCAAAATTTGCAGTCAGCAGGGCATACATGTACTAAACGTTTATAAAAAAACTTGGTGCAGATATCTCTCAAAGCTTTTCCTAGAGAAAAGAAATCGCAATGCCGTAAAAATAGCTTGCTAGGTCCGTAAATCTCAGTAAAAACCTACAATAAAATGTCCGCTCCGAGTTTGAAATACTAATCTGTGTTACAAACAGGTGCTGAAAAATGTACATTATCAGAAAATAATCAATAAATGTGTTTTAAAGTTACACCGGATCAATTAAATCCAAAACATGCACTACTTGTGAACTGTCATCAAAATGTCAATTTCCTACAATGACAAAAGAAATTACATTTTTGTACATTCCATCTCTATAGATGTTGTCTGTTTAACGTCCCCACCTAAAAAGAAATAAAAAAGACTATCTTTTCGTTATTATAAACCCGTGTCACGTGATGTGGCGCGCGCGCTGTACCTAAAATAAAAGAAAAACTTTCCAAACTAAACATGAAACTTCTCCGGTAACAATAATATAGACCCCATACAGAAACAAACAAACAAACAAACACCCCCCAATTCAATTAATTTTACAGGGGGAAAGACCCCCTACAATTGCTTTTTTAAAGCAATTGATTTATATTGTAAAAAACCTTTTTAACCATTCTGTTCCGTTAATAAAAAAAAAAAAAATCTCCCCGAGACCCCCTTTTGCCGCCACCCCCTTTTTTTTTAACCCTCCAATTACAACTGAATGTAGGTTGTGTGCTATCTATCCTATCATTGTAAAACGAACGACAACTCCAGTTTTTTCCATATTATTAGGTCTTTCCACTTTTCTGTGGAAAGACCTATTGTTTTTCTTCTGATTATTTTTTTTTTTTTCTTCCGCCTAATTTAGTTCTTGCGATAAACATTTGTTTCGCAATATGTCGCTTAGATATTTTGTATATGATATCGAACAGTTTATGCGCTTTTGAAATTTACCCTGCGTAAACGAATACTTTTCTTTGTAGGAGTTATCTCCCCAAACACTGTTTTCCTTGTTATGGCATCTCCTTCGCAACCGTTAAAGATTATGACAAATTTATTTTACAAAATTGTTCGTTACACCCTCAGTAATTTTTGGCGTATTTGGATCGAAGCGATTCGAAGAAATTTTATAGGAGTTATCTATCTTTTCGGAATAAATTTGTCGGTATGTTTTTTTAACTCATAAACCGTTAACCGTATAACCCTGGAATGTTTTTATTTGAGTCCCCTGATTCCTAACTTAGAAAATAAGGTCAAGGTCAAAGGTCAAGGTCATATTTTAGATTTTCATATGTCTTTGATTTCCCTATAACTCTTGAACGGTTATAGATACAAAAAAATTAAGCAGTGAAAAATGCTTGGTACTTCAAGGGGCAACTTTTTTTACATTATGACTATATTGATTTTACCATCATGTAAGGGACATAACTCCCATCGATGGTTTTTAAAAGGCCATTTTTAGGCAAAACTCTTAAACAAAAGGTCCTTGACCCATAGGGTCTTTTGCAATGACCTTGTGGAGCAATGACCTTGACGAAGGTTACAAGGTCAAAGGTCAAGGTCATCAAATTATGTGGTTTTGGCACTATTTAAACAGTTTTATGTGTGTTTGAATTTCAACCAACCAACCAACATACCAACCAACCAATCAATCAATCAATCAATCAATCAATCAATCAATCAATCATGATCATGATCAATCAACCAATAATGATCATGATCAATCAATCAATCATGTTTCCGTCTCATGTGTTTCTTATAGGGTTCAACCAACCAACCAACCAACCAACCAATCAATCAATCAATCATGATCATGATCAACCAATCATGTTTCCGTCTCATGTGTTTAATATAGGGTCCAAGATCTTCTTTGTGTCTTTTTCCGTGTTTCAATTGACCCTATCCAATGTGTTTAACCAAACAACCAACCAACCAACCAACCAACCAACTAATCAAGCAATCAATCAATCAATCAATCAATCAATCATGATCATGATCAATCAATCATGTTTCCGTCTCATGTGTTTAATATAGGGTCCAAGATCTTCTTTGTTTCTTTTTCCGTGTTTCAATTGACCCTATCCAACGTGTTTAACCAACCAACCAACCAACCAACCAATCAATCAATCATGATCATGATCAATCAATCATGTTTCCGTCTCATGTGTTTAATATAGGGTCCAAGATCTTCTTTGTTTCTTTTTCCGTGTTTCAATTGACCCTATCCAACGTGTTTAACCAATCAACCAACCAACTAATCAATTAATCAATCAATCAACTAATCAATCAATCATGATCATGATCAATCAATCATGTTTCCGTCTCATGTGTTTAATATAGGGTCCAAGATCTTCTTTGTTTCTTTTTCCGTGTTTCAATTGACCCTATCCAACGTGTTTAACCAACCAACCAACCAATCAATCAATCATGATCATGATCAATCAATCATGTTTCCGTCTCATGTGTTTAATATAGGGTCCAAGATCTTCTTTGTTTCTTTTTCCGTGTTTCAATTGACCCTATCCAACGTGTTTAACCAATCAACCAACCAACTAATCAATTAATCAATCAATCAACTAATCAATCAATCATGATCATGATCAATCAATCATGTTTCCGTCTCATGTGTTTAATATAGGGTCCAAGATCTTCTTTGTTTCTTTTTCCGTGTTTCAATTGACCCTATCCAACGTGTTTAACCAACCAACCAACCAATCAACCAACCAACTAACCAACTTATCAATCAATCAATCAATCAATCAATCAATCAATCTGTATGACTGTTTAATCATGACAGTTTATTGAAGGAACAAACTCTCAATTATTCAAGAAAAAATGAAATTTAATATTGTTCTTACGTCACTTCTGAAAAAAAAAATCCACATGTTCTCTGAAACTACAAGTACAATCGACCTCAAAATTTGCAGTCAGCAGGGCATACATGTACTAAACGTTTATAAAAAAACTTGGTGCAGATATCTCTCAAAGCTTTTCCTAGAGAAAAGAAATCGCAATGCCGTAAAAATAGCTTGCTAGGTCCGTAAATCTCAGTAAAAACCTACAATAAAATGTCCGCTCCGAGTTTGAAATACTAATCTGTGTTACAAACAGGTGCTGAAAAATGTACATTATCAGAAAATAATCAATAAATGTGTTTTAAAGTTACACCGGATCAATTAAATCCAAAACATGCACTACTTGTGAACTGTCATCAAAATGTCAATTTCCTACAATGACAAAAGAAATTACATTTTTGTACATTCCATCTCTATAGATGTTGTCTGTTTAACGTCCCCACCTAAAAAGAAATAAAAAAGACTATCTTTTCGTTATTATAAACCCGTGTCACGTGATGTGGCGCGCGCGCTGTACCTAAAATAAAAGAAAAACTTTCCAAACTAAACATGAAACTTCTCCGGTAACAATAATATAGACCCCATACAGAAACAAACAAACAAACAAACACCCCCCAATTCAATTAATTTTACAGGGGGAAAGACCCCCTACAATTGCTTTTTTAAAGCAATTGATTTATATTGTAAAAAACCTTTTTAACCATTCTGTTCCGTTAATAAAAAAAAAAAAAATCTCCCCGAGACCCCCTTTTGCCGCCACCCCCTTTTTTTTTAACCCTCCAATTACAACTGAATGTAGGTTGTGTGCTATCTATCCTATCATTGTAAAACGAACGACAACTCCAGTTTTTTCCATATTATTAGGTCTTTCCACTTTTCTGTGGAAAGACCTATTGTTTTTCTTCTGATTATTTTTTTTTTTTTCTTCCGCCTAATTTAGTTCTTGCGATAAACATTTGTTTCGCAATATGTCGCTTAGATATTTTGTATATGATATCGAACAGTTTATGCGCTTTTGAAATTTACCCTGCGTAAACGAATACTTTTCTTTGTAGGAGTTATCTCCCCAAACACTGTTTTCCTTGTTATGGCATCTCCTTCGCAACCGTTAAAGATTATGACAAATTTATTTTACAAAATTGTTCGTTACACCCTCAGTAATTTTTGGCGTATTTGGATCGAAGCGATTCGAAGAAATTTTATAGGAGTTATCTATCTTTTCGGAATAAATTTGTCGGTATGTTTTTTTAACTCATAAACCGTTAACCGTATAACCCTGGAATGTTTTTATTTGAGTCCCCTGATTCCTAACTTAGAAAATAAGGTCAAGGTCAAAGGTCAAGGTCATATTTTAGATTTTCATATGTCTTTGATTTCCCTATAACTCTTGAACGGTTATAGATACAAAAAAATTAAGCAGTGAAAAATGCTTGGTACTTCAAGGGGCAACTTTTTTTACATTATGACTATATTGATTTTACCATCATGTAAGGGACATAACTCCCATCGATGGTTTTTAAAAGGCCATTTTTAGGCAAAACTCTTAAACAAAAGGTCCTTGACCCATAGGGTCTTTTGCAATGACCTTGTGGAGCAATGACCTTGACGAAGGTTACAAGGTCAAAGGTCAAGGTCATCAAATTATGTGGTTTTGGCACTATTTAAACAGTTTTATGTGTGTTTGAATTTCAACCAACCAACCAACATACCAACCAACCAATCAATCAATCAATCAATCAATCAATCAATCAATCAATCATGATCATGATCAATCAACCAATAATGATCATGATCAATCAATCAATCATGTTTCCGTCTCATGTGTTTCTTATAGGGTTCAACCAACCAACCAACCAACCAACCAATCAATCAATCAATCATGATCATGATCAACCAATCATGTTTCCGTCTCATGTGTTTAATATAGGGTCCAAGATCTTCTTTGTGTCTTTTTCCGTGTTTCAATTGACCCTATCCAATGTGTTTAACCAACCAACCAACCAACCAACCAACCAACCAACTAATCAAGCAATCAATCAATCAATCAATCAATCAATCATGATCATGATCAATCAATCATGTTTCCGTCTCATGTGTTTAATATAGGGTCCAAGATCTTCTTTGTTTCTTTTTCCGTGTTTCAATTGACCCTATCCAACGTGTTTAACCAACCAACCAACCAACCAACCAATCAATCAATCATGATCATGATCAATCAATCATGTTTCCGTCTCATGTGTTTAATATAGGGTCCAAGATCTTCTTTGTTTCTTTTTCCGTGTTTCAATTGACCCTATCCAACGTGTTTAACCAATCAACCAACCAACTAATCAATTAATCAATCAATCAACTAATCAATCAATCATGATCATGATCAATCAATCATGTTTCCGTCTCATGTGTTTAATATAGGGTCCAAGATCTTCTTTGTTTCTTTTTCCGTGTTTCAATTGACCCTATCCAACGTGTTTAACCAACCAACCAACCAATCAATCAATCATGATCATGATCAATCAATCATGTTTCCGTCTCATGTGTTTAATATAGGGTCCAAGATCTTCTTTGTTTCTTTTTCCGTGTTTCAATTGACCCTATCCAACGTGTTTAACCAATCAACCAACCAACTAATCAATTAATCAATCAATCAACTAATCAATCAATCATGATCATGATCAATCAATCATGTTTCCGTCTCATGTGTTTAATATAGGGTCCAAGATCTTCTTTGTTTCTTTTTCCGTGTTTCAATTGACCCTATCCAACGTGTTTAACCAACCAACCAACCAATCAACCAACCAACTAACCAACTTATCAATCAATCAATCAATCAATCAATCAATCAATCTGTATGACTGTTTAATCATGACAGTTTATTGAAGGAACAAACTCTCAATTATTCAAGAAAAAATGAAATTTAATATTGTTCTTACGTCACTTCTGAAAAAAAAAATCCACATGTTCTCTGAAACTACAAGTACAATCGACCTCAAAATTTGCAGTCAGCAGGGCATACATGTACTAAACGTTTATAAAAAAACTTGGTGCAGATATCTCTCAAAGCTTTTCCTAGAGAAAAGAAATCGCAATGCCGTAAAAATAGCTTGCTAGGTCCGTAAATCTCAGTAAAAACCTACAATAAAATGTCCGCTCCGAGTTTGAAATACTAATCTGTGTTACAAACAGGTGCTGAAAAATGTACATTATCAGAAAATAATCAATAAATGTGTTTTAAAGTTACACCGGATCAATTAAATCCAAAACATGCACTACTTGTGAACTGTCATCAAAATGTCAATTTCCTACAATGACAAAAGAAATTACATTTTTGTACATTCCATCTCTATAGATGTTGTCTGTTTAACGTCCCCACCTAAAAAGAAATAAAAAAGACTATCTTTTCGTTATTATAAACCCGTGTCACGTGATGTGGCGCGCGCGCTGTACCTAAAATAAAAGAAAAACTTTCCAAACTAAACATGAAACTTCTCCGGTAACAATAATATAGACCCCATACAGAAACAAACAAACAAACAAACACCCCCCAATTCAATTAATTTTACAGGGGGAAAGACCCCCTACAATTGCTTTTTTAAAGCAATTGATTTATATTGTAAAAAACCTTTTTAACCATTCTGTTCCGTTAATAAAAAAAAAAAAAATCTCCCCGAGACCCCCTTTTGCCGCCACCCCCTTTTTTTTTAACCCTCCAATTACAACTGAATGTAGGTTGTGTGCTATCTATCCTATCATTGTAAAACGAACGACAACTCCAGTTTTTTCCATATTATTAGGTCTTTCCACTTTTCTGTGGAAAGACCTATTGTTTTTCTTCTGATTATTTTTTTTTTTTTCTTCCGCCTAATTTAGTTCTTGCGATAAACATTTGTTTCGCAATATGTCGCTTAGATATTTTGTATATGATATCGAACAGTTTATGCGCTTTTGAAATTTACCCTGCGTAAACGAATACTTTTCTTTGTAGGAGTTATCTCCCCAAACACTGTTTTCCTTGTTATGGCATCTCCTTCGCAACCGTTAAAGATTATGACAAATTTATTTTACAAAATTGTTCGTTACACCCTCAGTAATTTTTGGCGTATTTGGATCGAAGCGATTCGAAGAAATTTTATAGGAGTTATCTATCTTTTCGGAATAAATTTGTCGGTATGTTTTTTTAACTCATAAACCGTTAACCGTATAACCCTGGAATGTTTTTATTTGAGTCCCCTGATTCCTAACTTAGAAAATAAGGTCAAGGTCAAAGGTCAAGGTCATATTTTAGATTTTCATATGTCTTTGATTTCCCTATAACTCTTGAACGGTTATAGATACAAAAAAATTAAGCAGTGAAAAATGCTTGGTACTTCAAGGGGCAACTTTTTTTACATTATGACTATATTGATTTTACCATCATGTAAGGGACATAACTCCCATCGATGGTTTTTAAAAGGCCATTTTTAGGCAAAACTCTTAAACAAAAGGTCCTTGACCCATAGGGTCTTTTGCAATGACCTTGTGGAGCAATGACCTTGACGAAGGTTACAAGGTCAAAGGTCAAGGTCATCAAATTATGTGGTTTTGGCACTATTTAAACAGTTTTATGTGTGTTTGAATTTCAACCAACCAACCAACATACCAACCAACCAATCAATCAATCAATCAATCAATCAATCAATCAATCAATCATGATCATGATCAATCAACCAATAATGATCATGATCAATCAATCAATCATGTTTCCGTCTCATGTGTTTCTTATAGGGTTCAACCAACCAACCAACCAACCAACCAATCAATCAATCAATCATGATCATGATCAACCAATCATGTTTCCGTCTCATGTGTTTAATATAGGGTCCAAGATCTTCTTTGTGTCTTTTTCCGTGTTTCAATTGACCCTATCCAATGTGTTTAACCAACCAACCAACCAACCAACCAACCAACCAACTAATCAAGCAATCAATCAATCAATCAATCAATCAATCATGATCATGATCAATCAATCATGTTTCCGTCTCATGTGTTTAATATAGGGTCCAAGATCTTCTTTGTTTCTTTTTCCGTGTTTCAATTGACCCTATCCAACGTGTTTAACCAACCAACCAACCAACCAACCAATCAATCAATCATGATCATGATCAATCAATCATGTTTCCGTCTCATGTGTTTAATATAGGGTCCAAGATCTTCTTTGTTTCTTTTTCCGTGTTTCAATTGACCCTATCCAACGTGTTTAACCAATCAACCAACCAACTAATCAATTAATCAATCAATCAACTAATCAATCAATCATGATCATGATCAATCAATCATGTTTCCGTCTCATGTGTTTAATATAGGGTCCAAGATCTTCTTTGTTTCTTTTTCCGTGTTTCAATTGACCCTATCCAACGTGTTTAACCAACCAACCAACCAATCAATCAATCATGATCATGATCAATCAATCATGTTTCCGTCTCATGTGTTTAATATAGGGTCCAAGATCTTCTTTGTTTCTTTTTCCGTGTTTCAATTGACCCTATCCAACGTGTTTAACCAATCAACCAACCAACTAATCAATTAATCAATCAATCAACTAATCAATCAATCATGATCATGATCAATCAATCATGTTTCCGTCTCATGTGTTTAATATAGGGTCCAAGATCTTCTTTGTTTCTTTTTCCGTGTTTCAATTGACCCTATCCAACGTGTTTAACCAACCAACCAACCAATCAACCAACCAACTAACCAACTTATCAATCAATCAATCAATCAATCAATCAATCAATCTGTATGACTGTTTAATCATGACAGTTTATTGAAGGAACAAACTCTCAATTATTCAAGAAAAAATGAAATTTAATATTGTTCTTACGTCACTTCTGAAAAAAAAAATCCACATGTTCTCTGAAACTACAAGTACAATCGACCTCAAAATTTGCAGTCAGCAGGGCATACATGTACTAAACGTTTATAAAAAAACTTGGTGCAGATATCTCTCAAAGCTTTTCCTAGAGAAAAGAAATCGCAATGCCGTAAAAATAGCTTGCTAGGTCCGTAAATCTCAGTAAAAACCTACAATAAAATGTCCGCTCCGAGTTTGAAATACTAATCTGTGTTACAAACAGGTGCTGAAAAATGTACATTATCAGAAAATAATCAATAAATGTGTTTTAAAGTTACACCGGATCAATTAAATCCAAAACATGCACTACTTGTGAACTGTCATCAAAATGTCAATTTCCTACAATGACAAAAGAAATTACATTTTTGTACATTCCATCTCTATAGATGTTGTCTGTTTAACGTCCCCACCTAAAAAGAAATAAAAAAGACTATCTTTTCGTTATTATAAACCCGTGTCACGTGATGTGGCGCGCGCGCTGTACCTAAAATAAAAGAAAAACTTTCCAAACTAAACATGAAACTTCTCCGGTAACAATAATATAGACCCCATACAGAAACAAACAAACAAACAAACACCCCCCAATTCAATTAATTTTACAGGGGGAAAGACCCCCTACAATTGCTTTTTTAAAGCAATTGATTTATATTGTAAAAAACCTTTTTAACCATTCTGTTCCGTTAATAAAAAAAAACAAAATCTCCCCGAGACCCCCTTTTGCCGCCACCCCCTTTTTTTTTAACCCTCCAATTACAACTGAATGTAGGTTGTGTGCTATCTATCCTATCATTGTAAAACGAACGACAACTCCAGTTTTTTCCATATTATTAGGTCTTTCCACTTTTCTGTGGAAAGACCTATTGTTTTTCTTCTGATTATTTTTTTTTTTTTCTTCCGCCTAATTTAGTTCTTGCGATAAACATTTGTTTCGCAATATGTCGCTTAGATATTTTGTATATGATATCGAACAGTTTATGCGCTTTTGAAATTTACCCTGCGTAAACGAATACTTTTCTTTGTAGGAGTTATCTCCCCAAACACTGTTTTCCTTGTTATGGCATCTCCTTCGCAACCGTTAAAGATTATGACAAATTTATTTTACAAAATTGTTCGTTACACCCTCAGTAATTTTTGGCGTATTTGGATCGAAGCGATTCGAAGAAATTTTATAGGAGTTATCTATCTTTTCGGAATAAATTTGTCGGTATGTTTTTTTAACTCATAAACCGTTAACCGTATAACCCTGGAATGTTTTTATTTGAGTCCCCTGATTCCTAACTTAGAAAATAAGGTCAAGGTCAAAGGTCAAGGTCATATTTTAGATTTTCATATGTCTTTGATTTCCCTATAACTCTTGAACGGTTATAGATACAAAAAAATTAAGCAGTGAAAAATGCTTGGTACTTCAAGGGGCAACTTTTTTTACATTATGACTATATTGATTTTACCATCATGTAAGGGACATAACTCCCATCGATGGTTTTTAAAAGGCCATTTTTAGGCAAAACTCTTAAACAAAAGGTCCTTGACCCATAGGGTCTTTTGCAATGACCTTGTGGAGCAATGACCTTGACGAAGGTTACAAGGTCAAAGGTCAAGGTCATCAAATTATGTGGTTTTGGCACTATTTAAACAGTTTTATGTGTGTTTGAATTTCAACCAACCAACCAACATACCAACCAACCAATCAATCAATCAATCAATCAATCAATCAATCAATCAATCATGATCATGATCAATCAACCAATAATGATCATGATCAATCAATCAATCATGTTTCCGTCTCATGTGTTTCTTATAGGGTTCAACCAACCAACCAACCAACCAACCAATCAATCAATCAATCATGATCATGATCAACCAATCATGTTTCCGTCTCATGTGTTTAATATAGGGTCCAAGATCTTCTTTGTGTCTTTTTCCGTGTTTCAATTGACCCTATCCAATGTGTTTAACCAACCAACCAACCAACCAACCAACCAACCAACTAATCAAGCAATCAATCAATCAATCAATCAATCAATCATGATCATGATCAATCAATCATGTTTCCGTCTCATGTGTTTAATATAGGGTCCAAGATCTTCTTTGTTTCTTTTTCCGTGTTTCAATTGACCCTATCCAACGTGTTTAACCAACCAACCAACCAACCAACCAATCAATCAATCATGATCATGATCAATCAATCATGTTTCCGTCTCATGTGTTTAATATAGGGTCCAAGATCTTCTTTGTTTCTTTTTCCGTGTTTCAATTGACCCTATCCAACGTGTTTAACCAATCAACCAACCAACTAATCAATTAATCAATCAATCAACTAATCAATCAATCATGATCATGATCAATCAATCATGTTTCCGTCTCATGTGTTTAATATAGGGTCCAAGATCTTCTTTGTTTCTTTTTCCGTGTTTCAATTGACCCTATCCAACGTGTTTAACCAACCAACCAACCAATCAATCAATCATGATCATGATCAATCAATCATGTTTCCGTCTCATGTGTTTAATATAGGGTCCAAGATCTTCTTTGTTTCTTTTTCCGTGTTTCAATTGACCCTATCCAACGTGTTTAACCAATCAACCAACCAACTAATCAATTAATCAATCAATCAACTAATCAATCAATCATGATCATGATCAATCAATCATGTTTCCGTCTCATGTGTTTAATATAGGGTCCAAGATCTTCTTTGTTTCTTTTTCCGTGTTTCAATTGACCCTATCCAACGTGTTTAACCAACCAACCAACCAATCAACCAACCAACTAACCAACTTATCAATCAATCAATCAATCAATCAATCAATCAATCTGTATGACTGTTTAATCATGACAGTTTATTGAAGGAACAAACTCTCAATTATTCAAGAAAAAATGAAATTTAATATTGTTCTTACGTCACTTCTGAAAAAAAAAATCCACATGTTCTCTGAAACTACAAGTACAATCGACCTCAAAATTTGCAGTCAGCAGGGCATACATGTACTAAACGTTTATAAAAAAACTTGGTGCAGATATCTCTCAAAGCTTTTCCTAGAGAAAAGAAATCGCAATGCCGTAAAAATAGCTTGCTAGGTCCGTAAATCTCAGTAAAAACCTACAATAAAATGTCCGCTCCGAGTTTGAAATACTAATCTGTGTTACAAACAGGTGCTGAAAAATGTACATTATCAGAAAATAATCAATAAATGTGTTTTAAAGTTACACCGGATCAATTAAATCCAAAACATGCACTACTTGTGAACTGTCATCAAAATGTCAATTTCCTACAATGACAAAAGAAATTACATTTTTGTACATTCCATCTCTATAGATGTTGTCTGTTTAACGTCCCCACCTAAAAAGAAATAAAAAAGACTATCTTTTCGTTATTATAAACCCGTGTCACGTGATGTGGCGCGCGCGCTGTACCTAAAATAAAAGAAAAACTTTCCAAACTAAACATGAAACTTCTCCGGTAACAATAATATAGACCCCATACAGAAACAAACAAACAAACAAACACCCCCCAATTCAATTAATTTTACAGGGGGAAAGACCCCCTACAATTGCTTTTTTAAAGCAATTGATTTATATTGTAAAAAACCTTTTTAACCATTCTGTTCCGTTAATAAAAAAAAAAAAAATCTCCCCGAGACCCCCTTTTGCCGCCACCCCCTTTTTTTTTAACCCTCCAATTACAACTGAATGTAGGTTGTGTGCTATCTATCCTATCATTGTAAAACGAACGACAACTCCAGTTTTTTCCATATTATTAGGTCTTTCCACTTTTCTGTGGAAAGACCTATTGTTTTTCTTCTGATTATTTTTTTTTTTTTCTTCCGCCTAATTTAGTTCTTGCGATAAACATTTGTTTCGCAATATGTCGCTTAGATATTTTGTATATGATATCGAACAGTTTATGCGCTTTTGAAATTTACCCTGCGTAAACGAATACTTTTCTTTGTAGGAGTTATCTCCCCAAACACTGTTTTCCTTGTTATGGCATCTCCTTCGCAACCGTTAAAGATTATGACAAATTTATTTTACAAAATTGTTCGTTACACCCTCAGTAATTTTTGGCGTATTTGGATCGAAGCGATTCGAAGAAATTTTATAGGAGTTATCTATCTTTTCGGAATAAATTTGTCGGTATGTTTTTTTAACTCATAAACCGTTAACCGTATAACCCTGGAATGTTTTTATTTGAGTCCCCTGATTCCTAACTTAGAAAATAAGGTCAAGGTCAAAGGTCAAGGTCATATTTTAGATTTTCATATGTCTTTGATTTCCCTATAACTCTTGAACGGTTATAGATACAAAAAAATTAAGCAGTGAAAAATGCTTGGTACTTCAAGGGGCAACTTTTTTTACATTATGACTATATTGATTTTACCATCATGTAAGGGACATAACTCCCATCGATGGTTTTTAAAAGGCCATTTTTAGGCAAAACTCTTAAACAAAAGGTCCTTGACCCATAGGGTCTTTTGCAATGACCTTGTGGAGCAATGACCTTGACGAAGGTTACAAGGTCAAAGGTCAAGGTCATCAAATTATGTGGTTTTGGCACTATTTAAACAGTTTTATGTGTGTTTGAATTTCAACCAACCAACCAACATACCAACCAACCAATCAATCAATCAATCAATCAATCAATCAATCAATCAATCATGATCATGATCAATCAACCAATAATGATCATGATCAATCAATCAATCATGTTTCCGTCTCATGTGTTTCTTATAGGGTTCAACCAACCAACCAACCAACCAACCAATCAATCAATCAATCATGATCATGATCAACCAATCATGTTTCCGTCTCATGTGTTTAATATAGGGTCCAAGATCTTCTTTGTGTCTTTTTCCGTGTTTCAATTGACCCTATCCAATGTGTTTAACCAACCAACCAACCAACCAACCAACCAACCAACTAATCAAGCAATCAATCAATCAATCAATCAATCAATCATGATCATGATCAATCAATCATGTTTCCGTCTCATGTGTTTAATATAGGGTCCAAGATCTTCTTTGTTTCTTTTTCCGTGTTTCAATTGACCCTATCCAACGTGTTTAACCAACCAACCAACCAACCAACCAATCAATCAATCATGATCATGATCAATCAATCATGTTTCCGTCTCATGTGTTTAATATAGGGTCCAAGATCTTCTTTGTTTCTTTTTCCGTGTTTCAATTGACCCTATCCAACGTGTTTAACCAATCAACCAACCAACTAATCAATTAATCAATCAATCAACTAATCAATCAATCATGATCATGATCAATCAATCATGTTTCCGTCTCATGTGTTTAATATAGGGTCCAAGATCTTCTTTGTTTCTTTTTCCGTGTTTCAATTGACCCTATCCAACGTGTTTAACCAACCAACCAACCAATCAATCAATCATGATCATGATCAATCAATCATGTTTCCGTCTCATGTGTTTAATATAGGGTCCAAGATCTTCTTTGTTTCTTTTTCCGTGTTTCAATTGACCCTATCCAACGTGTTTAACCAATCAACCAACCAACTAATCAATTAATCAATCAATCAACTAATCAATCAATCATGATCATGATCAATCAATCATGTTTCCGTCTCATGTGTTTAATATAGGGTCCAAGATCTTCTTTGTTTCTTTTTCCGTGTTTCAATTGACCCTATCCAACGTGTTTAACCAACCAACCAACCAATCAACCAACCAACTAACCAACTTATCAATCAATCAATCAATCAATCAATCAATCAATCTGTATGACTGTTTAATCATGACAGTTTATTGAAGGAACAAACTCTCAATTATTCAAGAAAAAATGAAATTTAATATTGTTCTTACGTCACTTCTGAAAAAAAAAATCCACATGTTCTCTGAAACTACAAGTACAATCGACCTCAAAATTTGCAGTCAGCAGGGCATACATGTACTAAACGTTTATAAAAAAACTTGGTGCAGATATCTCTCAAAGCTTTTCCTAGAGAAAAGAAATCGCAATGCCGTAAAAATAGCTTGCTAGGTCCGTAAATCTCAGTAAAAACCTACAATAAAATGTCCGCTCCGAGTTTGAAATACTAATCTGTGTTACAAACAGGTGCTGAAAAATGTACATTATCAGAAAATAATCAATAAATGTGTTTTAAAGTTACACCGGATCAATTAAATCCAAAACATGCACTACTTGTGAACTGTCATCAAAATGTCAATTTCCTACAATGACAAAAGAAATTACATTTTTGTACATTCCATCTCTATAGATGTTGTCTGTTTAACGTCCCCACCTAAAAAGAAATAAAAAAGACTATCTTTTCGTTATTATAAACCCGTGTCACGTGATGTGGCGCGCGCGCTGTACCTAAAATAAAAGAAAAACTTTCCAAACTAAACATGAAACTTCTCCGGTAACAATAATATAGACCCCATACAGAAACAAACAAACAAACAAACACCCCCCAATTCAATTAATTTTACAGGGGGAAAGACCCCCTACAATTGCTTTTTTAAAGCAATTGATTTATATTGTAAAAAACCTTTTTAACCATTCTGTTCCGTTAATAAAAAAAAAAAAAAATCTCCCCGAGACCCCCTTTTGCCGCCACCCCCTTTTTTTTTAACCCTCCAATTACAACTGAATGTAGGTTGTGTGCTATCTATCCTATCATTGTAAAACGAACGACAACTCCAGTTTTTTCCATATTATTAGGTCTTTCCACTTTTCTGTGGAAAGACCTATTGTTTTTCTTCTGATTATTTTTTTTTTTTTCTTCCGCCTAATTTAGTTCTTGCGATAAACATTTGTTTCGCAATATGTCGCTTAGATATTTTGTATATGATATCGAACAGTTTATGCGCTTTTGAAATTTACCCTGCGTAAACGAATACTTTTCTTTGTAGGAGTTATCTCCCCAAACACTGTTTTCCTTGTTATGGCATCTCCTTCGCAACCGTTAAAGATTATGACAAATTTATTTTACAAAATTGTTCGTTACACCCTCAGTAATTTTTGGCGTATTTGGATCGAAGCGATTCGAAGAAATTTTATAGGAGTTATCTATCTTTTCGGAATAAATTTGTCGGTATGTTTTTTTAACTCATAAACCGTTAACCGTATAACCCTGGAATGTTTTTATTTGAGTCCCCTGATTCCTAACTTAGAAAATAAGGTCAAGGTCAAAGGTCAAGGTCATATTTTAGATTTTCATATGTCTTTGATTTCCCTATAACTCTTGAACGGTTATAGATACAAAAAAATTAAGCAGTGAAAAATGCTTGGTACTTCAAGGGGCAACTTTTTTTACATTATGACTATATTGATTTTACCATCATGTAAGGGACATAACTCCCATCGATGGTTTTTAAAAGGCCATTTTTAGGCAAAACTCTTAAACAAAAGGTCCTTGACCCATAGGGTCTTTTGCAATGACCTTGTGGAGCAATGACCTTGACGAAGGTTACAAGGTCAAAGGTCAAGGTCATCAAATTATGTGGTTTTGGCACTATTTAAACAGTTTTATGTGTGTTTGAATTTCAACCAACCAACCAACATACCAACCAACCAATCAATCAATCAATCAATCAATCAATCAATCAATCAATCATGATCATGATCAATCAACCAATAATGATCATGATCAATCAATCAATCATGTTTCCGTCTCATGTGTTTCTTATAGGGTTCAACCAACCAACCAACCAACCAACCAATCAATCAATCAATCATGATCATGATCAACCAATCATGTTTCCGTCTCATGTGTTTAATATAGGGTCCAAGATCTTCTTTGTGTCTTTTTCCGTGTTTCAATTGACCCTATCCAATGTGTTTAACCAACCAACCAACCAACCAACCAACCAACCAACTAATCAAGCAATCAATCAATCAATCAATCAATCAATCATGATCATGATCAATCAATCATGTTTCCGTCTCATGTGTTTAATATAGGGTCCAAGATCTTCTTTGTTTCTTTTTCCGTGTTTCAATTGACCCTATCCAACGTGTTTAACCAACCAACCAACCAACCAACCAATCAATCAATCATGATCATGATCAATCAATCATGTTTCCGTCTCATGTGTTTAATATAGGGTCCAAGATCTTCTTTGTTTCTTTTTCCGTGTTTCAATTGACCCTATCCAACGTGTTTAACCAATCAACCAACCAACTAATCAATTAATCAATCAATCAACTAATCAATCAATCATGATCATGATCAATCAATCATGTTTCCGTCTCATGTGTTTAATATAGGGTCCAAGATCTTCTTTGTTTCTTTTTCCGTGTTTCAATTGACCCTATCCAACGTGTTTAACCAACCAACCAACCAATCAATCAATCATGATCATGATCAATCAATCATGTTTCCGTCTCATGTGTTTAATATAGGGTCCAAGATCTTCTTTGTTTCTTTTTCCGTGTTTCAATTGACCCTATCCAACGTGTTTAACCAATCAACCAACCAACTAATCAATTAATCAATCAATCAACTAATCAATCAATCATGATCATGATCAATCAATCATGTTTCCGTCTCATGTGTTTAATATAGGGTCCAAGATCTTCTTTGTTTCTTTTTCCGTGTTTCAATTGACCCTATCCAACGTGTTTAACCAACCAACCAACCAATCAACCAACCAACTAACCAACTTATCAATCAATCAATCAATCAATCAATCAATCAATCTGTATGACTGTTTAATCATGACAGTTTATTGAAGGAACAAACTCTCAATTATTCAAGAAAAAATGAAATTTAATATTGTTCTTACGTCACTTCTGAAAAAAAAAATCCACATGTTCTCTGAAACTACAAGTACAATCGACCTCAAAATTTGCAGTCAGCAGGGCATACATGTACTAAACGTTTATAAAAAAACTTGGTGCAGATATCTCTCAAAGCTTTTCCTAGAGAAAAGAAATCGCAATGCCGTAAAAATAGCTTGCTAGGTCCGTAAATCTCAGTAAAAACCTACAATAAAATGTCCGCTCCGAGTTTGAAATACTAATCTGTGTTACAAACAGGTGCTGAAAAATGTACATTATCAGAAAATAATCAATAAATGTGTTTTAAAGTTACACCGGATCAATTAAATCCAAAACATGCACTACTTGTGAACTGTCATCAAAATGTCAATTTCCTACAATGACAAAAGAAATTACATTTTTGTACATTCCATCTCTATAGATGTTGTCTGTTTAACGTCCCCACCTAAAAAGAAATAAAAAAGACTATCTTTTCGTTATTATAAACCCGTGTCACGTGATGTGGCGCGCGCGCTGTACCTAAAATAAAAGAAAAACTTTCCAAACTAAACATGAAACTTCTCCGGTAACAATAATATAGACCCCATACAGAAACAAACAAACAAACAAACACCCCCCAATTCAATTAATTTTACAGGGGGAAAGACCCCCTACAATTGCTTTTTTAAAGCAATTGATTTATATTGTAAAAAACCTTTTTAACCATTCTGTTCCGTTAATAAAAAAAAAAAAAAATCTCCCCGAGACCCCCTTTTGCCGCCACCCCCTTTTTTTTTAACCCTCCAATTACAACTGAATGTAGGTTGTGTGCTATCTATCCTATCATTGTAAAACGAACGACAACTCCAGTTTTTTCCATATTATTAGGTCTTTCCACTTTTCTGTGGAAAGACCTATTGTTTTTCTTCTGATTATTTTTTTTTTTTCTTCCGCCTAATTTAGTTCTTGCGATAAACATTTGTTTCGCAATATGTCGCTTAGATATTTTGTATATGATATCGAACAGTTTATGCGCTTTTGAAATTTACCCTGCGTAAACGAATACTTTTCTTTGTAGGAGTTATCTCCCCAAACACTGTTTTCCTTGTTATGGCATCTCCTTCGCAACCGTTAAAGATTATGACAAATTTATTTTACAAAATTGTTCGTTACACCCTCAGTAATTTTTGGCGTATTTGGATCGAAGCGATTCGAAGAAATTTTATAGGAGTTATCTATCTTTTCGGAATAAATTTGTCGGTATGTTTTTTTAACTCATAAACCGTTAACCGTATAACCCTGGAATGTTTTTATTTGAGTCCCCTGATTCCTAACTTAGAAAATAAGGTCAAGGTCAAAGGTCAAGGTCATATTTTAGATTTTCATATGTCTTTGATTTCCCTATAACTCTTGAACGGTTATAGATACAAAAAAATTAAGCAGTGAAAAATGCTTGGTACTTCAAGGGGCAACTTTTTTTACATTATGACTATATTGATTTTACCATCATGTAAGGGACATAACTCCCATCGATGGTTTTTAAAAGGCCATTTTTAGGCAAAACTCTTAAACAAAAGGTCCTTGACCCATAGGGTCTTTTGCAATGACCTTGTGGAGCAATGACCTTGACGAAGGTTACAAGGTCAAAGGTCAAGGTCATCAAATTATGTGGTTTTGGCACTATTTAAACAGTTTTATGTGTGTTTGAATTTCAACCAACCAACCAACATACCAACCAACCAATCAATCAATCAATCAATCAATCAATCAATCAATCAATCATGATCATGATCAATCAACCAATAATGATCATGATCAATCAATCAATCATGTTTCCGTCTCATGTGTTTCTTATAGGGTTCAACCAACCAACCAACCAACCAACCAATCAATCAATCAATCATGATCATGATCAACCAATCATGTTTCCGTCTCATGTGTTTAATATAGGGTCCAAGATCTTCTTTGTGTCTTTTTCCGTGTTTCAATTGACCCTATCCAATGTGTTTAACCAACCAACCAACCAACCAACCAACCAACCAACTAATCAAGCAATCAATCAATCAATCAATCAATCAATCATGATCATGATCAATCAATCATGTTTCCGTCTCATGTGTTTAATATAGGGTCCAAGATCTTCTTTGTTTCTTTTTCCGTGTTTCAATTGACCCTATCCAACGTGTTTAACCAACCAACCAACCAACCAACCAATCAATCAATCATGATCATGATCAATCAATCATGTTTCCGTCTCATGTGTTTAATATAGGGTCCAAGATCTTCTTTGTTTCTTTTTCCGTGTTTCAATTGACCCTATCCAACGTGTTTAACCAATCAACCAACCAACTAATCAATTAATCAATCAATCAACTAATCAATCAATCATGATCATGATCAATCAATCATGTTTCCGTCTCATGTGTTTAATATAGGGTCCAAGATCTTCTTTGTTTCTTTTTCCGTGTTTCAATTGACCCTATCCAACGTGTTTAACCAACCAACCAACCAATCAATCAATCATGATCATGATCAATCAATCATGTTTCCGTCTCATGTGTTTAATATAGGGTCCAAGATCTTCTTTGTTTCTTTTTCCGTGTTTCAATTGACCCTATCCAACGTGTTTAACCAATCAACCAACCAACTAATCAATTAATCAATCAATCAACTAATCAATCAATCATGATCATGATCAATCAATCATGTTTCCGTCTCATGTGTTTAATATAGGGTCCAAGATCTTCTTTGTTTCTTTTTCCGTGTTTCAATTGACCCTATCCAACGTGTTTAACCAACCAACCAACCAATCAACCAACCAACTAACCAACTTATCAATCAATCAATCAATCAATCAATCAATCAATCTGTATGACTGTTTAATCATGACAGTTTATTGAAGGAACAAACTCTCAATTATTCAAGAAAAAATGAAATTTAATATTGTTCTTACGTCACTTCTGAAAAAAAAAATCCACATGTTCTCTGAAACTACAAGTACAATCGACCTCAAAATTTGCAGTCAGCAGGGCATACATGTACTAAACGTTTATAAAAAAACTTGGTGCAGATATCTCTCAAAGCTTTTCCTAGAGAAAAGAAATCGCAATGCCGTAAAAATAGCTTGCTAGGTCCGTAAATCTCAGTAAAAACCTACAATAAAATGTCCGCTCCGAGTTTGAAATACTAATCTGTGTTACAAACAGGTGCTGAAAAATGTACATTATCAGAAAATAATCAATAAATGTGTTTTAAAGTTACACCGGATCAATTAAATCCAAAACATGCACTACTTGTGAACTGTCATCAAAATGTCAATTTCCTACAATGACAAAAGAAATTACATTTTTGTACATTCCATCTCTATAGATGTTGTCTGTTTAACGTCCCCACCTAAAAAGAAATAAAAAAGACTATCTTTTCGTTATTATAAACCCGTGTCACGTGATGTGGCGCGCGCGCTGTACCTAAAATAAAAGAAAAACTTTCCAAACTAAACATGAAACTTCTCCGGTAACAATAATATAGACCCCATACAGAAACAAACAAACAAACAAACACCCCCCAATTCAATTAATTTTACAGGGGGAAAGACCCCCTACAATTGCTTTTTTAAAGCAATTGATTTATATTGTAAAAAACCTTTTTAACCATTCTGTTCCGTTAATAAAAAAAAAAAAAATCTCCCCGAGACCCCCTTTTGCCGCCACCCCCTTTTTTTTTAACCCTCCAATTACAACTGAATGTAGGTTGTGTGCTATCTATCCTATCATTGTAAAACGAACGACAACTCCAGTTTTTTCCATATTATTAGGTCTTTCCACTTTTCTGTGGAAAGACCTATTGTTTTTCTTCTGATTATTTTTTTTTTTTTCTTCCGCCTAATTTAGTTCTTGCGATAAACATTTGTTTCGCAATATGTCGCTTAGATATTTTGTATATGATATCGAACAGTTTATGCGCTTTTGAAATTTACCCTGCGTAAACGAATACTTTTCTTTGTAGGAGTTATCTCCCCAAACACTGTTTTCCTTGTTATGGCATCTCCTTCGCAACCGTTAAAGATTATGACAAATTTATTTTACAAAATTGTTCGTTACACCCTCAGTAATTTTTGGCGTATTTGGATCGAAGCGATTCGAAGAAATTTTATAGGAGTTATCTATCTTTTCGGAATAAATTTGTCGGTATGTTTTTTTAACTCATAAACCGTTAACCGTATAACCCTGGAATGTTTTTATTTGAGTCCCCTGATTCCTAACTTAGAAAATAAGGTCAAGGTCAAAGGTCAAGGTCATATTTAGATTTTCATATGTCTTTGATTTCCCTATAACTCTTGAACGGTTATAGATACAAAAAAATTAAGCAGTGAAAAATGCTTGGTACTTCAAGGGGCAACTTTTTTTACATTATGACTATATTGATTTTACCATCATGTAAGGGACATAACTCCCATCGATGGTTTTTAAAAGGCCATTTTTAGGCAAAACTCTTAAACAAAAGGTCCTTGACCCATAGGGTCTTTTGCAATGACCTTGTGGAGCAATGACCTTGACGAAGGTTACAAGGTCAAAGGTCAAGGTCATCAAATTATGTGGTTTTGGCACTATTTAAACAGTTTTATGTGTGTTTGAATTTCAACCAACCAACCAACATACCAACCAACCAATCAATCAATCAATCAATCAATCAATCAATCAATCAATCATGATCATGATCAATCAACCAATAATGATCATGATCAATCAATCAATCATGTTTCCGTCTCATGTGTTTCTTATAGGGTTCAACCAACCAACCAACCAACCAACCAATCAATCAATCAATCATGATCATGATCAACCAATCATGTTTCCGTCTCATGTGTTTAATATAGGGTCCAAGATCTTCTTTGTGTCTTTTTCCGTGTTTCAATTGACCCTATCCAAT
>NW_027268866.1:0-13702 GCF_963676685.1 Mytilus edulis
ACCAAGCATGTTTCATTAAATAGACCATCTAACATCATAGTACTATCTTTCTACACAATAAAAACCATTATACCAAGCATGCTTCATTAGATAGACCATCTAACATCATAGTACTAACTTTCTACACAATAAAAACCAATTATACCAAGCATGTTTCATTAGATAGACTATCTATATAATAGCTAACATCATAGTACTATCTTTCTACACAATAAAAACCAAATTATACCAAGCATGTTTCAAAAGATAGACCAACTAATATGATAAGTACTATCTTTCTACACAATAAAAACCAATTATACCAAGCATGTTTCATTAAATAGACCATCTAACATCATAGTACTATCTTTCTACACAATAAAAACCAATTATACCAAGCATGCTTCATTAGATAGACCATCTAACATCATAGTACTATCTTTCTACACAATAAAAATCAATTATACCAAGCATGTTTCATTAGATAGACCATCTAACATCATAGTACTATCTTTCTACACAATAAAAACCAATTATACCAAGCATGTTTCATTAGATAGACCATCTTACATCATAGTACTATCTTTCTACACAATAATAACCAATTATTACCAAGCATGTTTCATTAGATAGACCATCTAACATCATAGTACTATCTTATGTCGCAATAAAAACCAATTATACCAAGTATGTTTCATTAGATAGGACCATGTAACATCATAGTACTATATTTCTACACTATAAAAACCAATTATACCAAGCATGTTTCATTAGATAGACCATCTAACATCATAGTACTATCTTTCTACACAATAAAAACCAATTATACCAAGCATGTTTCATTAGATAGACCATCTAACATCATAGTACTATCATTCTACACAATAAAAACCAATTATACCAAGCATGTTTCATTAGATAGACCATCTAACATCATAGTACTATCTTTCAACACAATAAAAGCCAATTATACCAAGCATGTTTCATTAGATAGACCATCTAACATCATAGTACTATCTTTCTACACAATAAAAACCAATTATACCAAGCATGTTTTCAAAAGATAGACCAACTAATCATGATAGTACTATCTTTCTACACAATAAAAACCAATTATACCAAGCATGTTTCATTAAATAGACCATCTAACATCATAGTACTATCTTTCTACACAATAAAAACCAATTATACCAAGCATGCTTCATTAGATAGACCATCTAACATCATAGTACTATCTTTCTACACATTAAAAAATCAATTATACCAAGCATGTTTCATTAGATAGACCATCTAACATCATAGTACTGTCCTTTCTACACAATAAAAACCAATTATACCAAGCATGTTTCATTAGATAGACCATCTAACATCATAGTACTAACTTTCTACACAATAAAAACCAATTATACCAAGCATGTTTCATTAGATAGACTATCTATAATATAGCTAACATCATAGTACTATCTTATGTCGCAATAAAAAACCAATTATACCAAGCATGTTTCATTAGATAGACCATCTAACATCATAGTACTATCTTTCTTACACAATAAAAACCAATTATACCAAGCATGTTTCATTAGATAGACCATCTAACATCATAGTACTATCTTTCTACACAATAAAAACCAATTATACCAAGCATGTTTCATTAGATAGACCATCTAACATCATAGTACTATCTTTCTACACAATAAAAACCAATTATACCAAGCATGTACACAATAAAAACCCAATTATACCAAGCATGTTTCATTAGATAGACCATATAACATCATAGTACTATCTTTCTACACAATAAAAACCTATTATGCCAAGCATGTTTCAAAGATAGACCCAACTAACATCATAGTACTATCTTTCTACACAATAAAAACCAATTATACCAAGCATGTTTCATTAGATAGACCATCTAACACCATAGGACTATCTTTCTACACAATAAAAACCAATTATACCAAGCATGTTTCATTAGATAGACCATCTAACATCATAGTACTATCTTTCAACACAATAAAAACCAATTATACCAAGCATGTTTCATTAGATAGACCATCTAACATCATAGTACTATCTTTCTACACAATAAAAACCAATTATACCAAGCATGTTTCATTAGATAGACCATCTAACATCATAGTACTATTTTATGTCGCAATAAAAACCAATTATACCAAGCATGTTTCATTAGATAGACCATCTAACATCATAGTACTATCTTTTTACACAATGAAAACCAATTATACCAAGCATGTTTCATTAGATAGACCATCTAACATCATAGTACTATCTTTCTACACAATAAAAAACCAATTATACCAAGCATGTTTCATTAGATAGACATCTAACATCATAGTACTATCTTTCTACACAATAAAAACCAATTATACCAAGCATGTTTCATTAGATAGACCATCTTACATCATAGTACTATCTTTCTCCACAATAAAAACCAATTATACCAAGCATGTTTCATTAGATAGACCATCTAACACCATAGTACTATCTTTCTACACAATAAAAACCAATTATACCAAGCATGTTTCATTAGATAGACCATCTAACATCATAGTTCTATCTTTCTACACAATAAAAACCAATTATACCAAGCATGTTTCATTAGATAGACCATCTAACATCATAGTACTATCTTTCTACACAATAAAAACCATTATACCAAGCATGTTTCATTAGATAGACCATCTAACATCATAGTACTATCTTTCTACACAATAAAAACCAATTATACCAAGCATGTTTCATTAGATAGACGATCTAACATTATAGTACTATCTTTTCTACATAATAAAAACCAATTATACCAAGCACGTTCATTAGATAGACCATTAAACATCATAGTACTATCTGTCTACACAATAAAAACCAATTATACCAAGCATGTTTCATTAGATAGACCATCTAACATCATAATACTATCATTCTACATAATAAAAACCAATTATACCAAGCATGTTTCATTAGATAGACCATCTAACATCATAGTATTATCTTTATACACAATAAGAACCAATTATACCAAGCATGTTTCATTAGATAGACCATCTAACATCATAGTACTATCTTTCTACACAATAAAAGCCAATTATACCAAGCATGTTTCATTAGATAGACCATCTAAACATCATAGTACTATCTTTCTACACAATAAAAATCAATTATACCAAGCAGGTTTCATTAGATAGACCATCTAACATCATAGTACTATCTTTCTACACAATAAAAACCAATTATACCAAGCATGTTTCATTAGATAGAACATCTAACATCATAGTACTAACTTTCTACACAATAAAAACCAATTATACCAAGCATGTTTCATTAGATAGACTATCTAACATCATAGTACTATCTTATGTCGCAATAAAAACCAATTATACCAAGCATGTTTCATTAGATAGACCATCTAACATCATAGTACTATCTGTCTACACAATAAAAACCAATTATACCAAGCATGTTTCATTAGATAGACCATCTAACATCATAGTACTATCTTTCTACACAATAAAAACCAATTATACCAAGCATGTTTCATTAGATAGACCATCTAACATCATAGTACTATCTTTCTACACAATAAAAACCAATTATACCAAGCATTTTTCATTAGATATACCATCTAACATCATAGTACTATCTTTCTACACAATAAAAACCATTTATACCAAGCATGTTTCATTAGATAGACCATCTAACATCATAGTACTATCTTTCTACATAATAAAAACCAATTTACCAAGCATGTTTCATTAGATAGACCATCTAACATCATAGTACTATCTTTCTACACAATAAAAACCAATTATACCAAACATGTTTCAAAAGATAGACCAACTAATATCATAGTACTATCTTTCTACACAATAAAAAACCAATTATACCAAGCATGTTTCATTAAATAGACCATCTAACATCATAGTACTATCTTTCTACACAATAAAAACCAATTATACCAAGCATGTTTCATTAGATAGACCATCTAACATCATAGTACTAACTTTCTACACAATAAAAACCAATTATACCAAGCATGTTTCATTAGATAGACTATCTAACATCATAGTACTATCTTATGTCGCAATAAAAACCAATTATACCAAGCATGTTTCATTAGATAGACCATCTAACATCATAGTACTATCTTTCTACACAATAAAAACCAATTATACCAAGCATGTTTCATTAGATAGACCATCTAACATCATAGTACTATCTTTCTACACAATAAAAAACCAATTATACCAAGCATGTTTCATTAGATAGACCATCTAACATCATAGTACTATCTTTCTACACAATAAAAACCAATTATACCAAGCATGTCTCATTAGATAGACCATCTAACATCATAGTACTATCTTTCTACACAATAAAAACCATTTATACCAAGCATGTTTCATTAGATAGACCATCTAACATCATAGTACTATCTTTCTACACAATAAAAACCAATTATACCAAGCATGTTCATTAGATAGACCATCTAACATCATAGTACTATCTTTCTACACAATAAAAACCAATTATACCAAGCATGTTTCATTTAGATAGACCATGTAACATCATAGTACTATCTTTCTACACAATAAAAACCAATTATACCAAACATGTTTCATTAGATTTACCATCTAACATCATAGTACTATCTTTCTACACAATAAAAACCAATTATACCAAGCATGTTTCATTAGATAGACCATCTAACATCATAGTACTATCTTATGTTGCAATAAAAACCAATTATACCAAGCATGTTTCATTAGATAGACCATCTAACATAATAGGACTATCTTTCTACACAATAAAAACCAATTATACCAAGCATGTTTCATTAGATAGACCATCTAACATCATAGTACTATCTTTCTACACAATAAAAACCAATATATACCAAGGATGTTTCATTAGATAGACCATCTAACATCATAGTACTATCTTTCTACACAATAAAAACCAATTATACCAAGCATGTTTCATTAGATAGACCATCTAACATCATAGTACTATCTTATGTCGCAATAAAAACCAATTATACCAAGCATGTTTCATTAGATAGACCATCTAACATCATAGTACTATCTTATGTTGCAATAAAAACCAATTATACCAAGCATGTTTCATTAGATAGACCATCTAACATCATAGTACTATCTTTCTACACAATAAAAACCAATTATACCAAGCATGTTTCATTAGATAGACCATCTAACATCATAGTACTATCTTTCTACACAATAAAAACCAATTATACCAAGCATGTTTCATTAGATAGACCATCTAACATCATAGTACTATCTTTCTACACAATAAAAACCAATTATACCAAGCATGTTTCATAAGTTAGACAATCTAACATCATAGTACTATCTTTCTACACAATAAAAACCAATTATACCAAACATGTTTCATTAGATAGACCATCTACATCATAGTACTATCTTTCTACACAATAATAACCAATTATACCAAGCATGTTTCATTAGATAGACCATCTAACATCATAGTACTATCTTATGTCGCAATAAAAACCAATTATACCAAGCATGTTTCATTAGATAGACCATGTAACATCATAGTACTATCTTTCTACACTATAAAACCAATTATACCAAGCATGTTTCATTAGATAGACCATCTAACATCATAGTACTATCTTTCTACACAATAAAAACCAATTATACCAAGCATGTTTCATTAGATAGACCATCTAACATCATAGTACTATCATTCTACACAATAAAAACCAATTATACCAAGCATGTTTCATTAGATAGACCATCTAACATCATAGTACTATCTCTCTACACAATAAAAGCCAATTATACCAAGCATGTTTCATTAGATAGACCATCTAACATCATAGTACTATCTTTCTACACAATAAAAACCAATTATACCAAGCATGTATCAAAAGATAGACCAACTAACATCATAGTACTATCTTTCTACACAATAAAAACCAATTATACCAAGCATGTTTCATTAGATAGACCATCTAACATCATAGTACTAACTTTCTACACAATAAAAACCAATTATACCAAGCATGTTTCATTAGATAGACTATCTAACATCATAGTACTATCTTATGTCGCAATAAAAACCAATTATACCAAGCATGTTTCATTAGATAGACCATCTAACATCATAGTACTATCTTTCTACACAATAAAAACCAATTATACCAAGCATGTTTCATTAGATAGACCATCTAACATCATAGTACTATCTTTCTACACAATAAAAACCAATTATACCAAGCATGTTTTATAAGATAGACCATCTAACATCATAGTACTATCTTTTCTACACAATAAAAACCAATTATACCAAGCATGTCTCATTAGATAGACCATCTAACATCATAGTACTATCTTTCTACACAATAAAAACCATTTATACCAAGCATGTTTCATTAGATAGACCATCTAACATCATAGTACTATCTTTCTACACAATAAAAACCAATTATACCAAGCATGTTTCATTAGATAGGACCATCTAACATCATAGTACTATCTTTCTACACAATAAAAACCAATTATACCAAGCATGTTTCATTAGATAGACCATCTAACATCATAGTACTATCTTATGTTGCAATAAAAACCAATTATACCAAGCATGTTTCATTAGATAGACCATCTAACATAATAGGACTATCTTTCTACACAATAAAAAACCAATTATACCAAGCATGTTTCATTAGATAGACCATCTAACATCATAGTACTATCTTTCTACACAATAAAAACCAATTATACCAAGCATGTTTCATTAGATAGACCATCTAACATCATAGTACTATCTTTCTACACAATAAAAACAATTATACCAAGCATGTATCAAAAGATAGACCAACTAACATCATAGTACTATCTTTCTACACAATAAAAACCAATTATACCAAGCATGTTTCATTAAATAGACCATCTAACATCATAGTACTATCTTTCTACACAATAAAAACCAATTATACCAAGCATGTTTCATTAGATAGACCATCTAACATCATAGTACTATCTTTCTACACAATAAAAACCAATTATACCAAGCATGTTTCATTAGATAGACCATCTAACATCATAGTACTATCTTTCTACACAATAAAAACCAATTATACCAAGCATGTTTCATTAGATAGACAATCTAACATCATAGTACTATCTTTCTACACAATAAAAACCAATTATACCAAGCATGTTTCATTAGATAGACCATCTAACATCATAGTACTATCTTTCTACACAATAATAACCAATTATACCAAGCATGTTTCATTAGATAGACCATCTATAACATCATAGTACTATCTTTCTACACAATAAAAACCAATTATACCAAGCATGTTTCATTAGATAGACCATCTAACATCATAGTACTATCTTTCTACACAATAATAACCAATTATACCAAGCATGTTTCATTAGATAGACCATCTAACATCATAGTACTATCTTTCTACACAATAAAAACCAATTATACCAAGGATGTTTCATTAGACAGACCATCTAACATCATAGTACTATCATTCTACACAATAAAAACCAATTATACCAAGCATGTTTCATTAGATAGACCATCTAACATCATAGTACTATCTTATGTCGCAATAAAAACCAATTATACCAAGCATGTTTCATTAGATAGACCATGTAACATCATAGTACTATATTTCTACACTATAAAAACCAATTATACCAAGCATGTTTCATTAGATAGACCATCTAACATCATAGTACTATCTTTCTACACAATAAAAACCAATTATACCAAGCATGTTTTCATTAGATAGACCATCTAACATCATAGTACTATCATTCTACACAATAAAACCAATTATACCAAGCATGTTTCATTAGATAGACCATCTAACATCATAGTACTATCTTTCTACACAATAAAAGCCAATTATACCAAGCATGTTTCATTAGATAGACCATTTAACATCATAGTACTATCTTTCTACACAATAAAAACCAATTATACCAAGCATGTTTCAAAAGATAGACCAACTAATATGATAGTACTTTCTTTCTACACAATAAAAACCAATTATACCAAGCATGTTTCATTAGATAGACCATCTAACATCATAGTACTATCTTTCTACACAATAAAAACCAATTATACCAAGCATGCTTCGTTAGATAGACCATCTAACATCATAGTACTATCTTTCTACACAATAAAAATCAATTATACCAAGCATGTTTCATTAGATAGACCATCTAACATCATAGTACTGTCTTTCTACACAATAAAAACCAATTATACCAAGCATGTTTCATTAGATAGACCATCTAACATCATAGTACTAACTTTCTACACAATAAAACCAATTATACCAAGCATGTTTCATTAGATAGACTATCTATATATATAGCTAACATCATAGTACTATCTTATGTCGCAATAAAAACCAATTATACCAAGCATGTTTCATTAGATAGACCATCTAACATCATAGTACTATCTTTCTACACAATAAAAACCAATTATACCAAGCATGTTTCATTAGATAGACCATCTAACATCATAGTACTATCTTTCTACACAATAAAAACCAATTATACCAAGCATGTTTCATTAGATAGACCATCTAACATCATAGTACTATCTTTCTACACAATAAAAACCAATTATACCAAGCATGTTTCATTAGATAGACGATCTAACATTATAGTACTATCTTTCTACATAATAAAAACCAATTATACCAAGCACGTTCATTAGATAGACCATTAAACATCATAGTAATATCTGTCTACACAATAAAAAACAATTATACCAAGCATGTTTCATTAGATAGACCATCTAACATCATAATACTATCATTCTACATAATAAAAACCAATTATACCAAGCATGTTTCATTAGATAGACCATCTAACATCATAGTATTATCTTTATACACAATAAGAACCAATTATACCAAGCATGTTTCATTAGATAGACCATCTAACATCATAGTACTATCTTTCTACACAATAAAAGCCAATTATACCAAGCATGTTTCATTAGATAGACCATCTAACATCATAGTACTATCTTTCTACACAATAAAAATCAATTATACCAAGCAGGTTTCATTAGATAGACCATCTAACATCATAGTACTATCTTTCTACACAATAAAAACCAATTATACCAAGCATGTTTCATTAGATAGAACATCTAACATCATAGTACTAACTTTGTACACAATAAAAACCAATTATACCAAGCATGTTTCATTAGATAGACTATCTAACATCATAGTACAATCTTATGTCGCAATAAAAACCAATTATACAAGCATGTTTCATTAGATAGACCATCTAACATCATAGTACTATCTTTCTACACAATAAAAACAATTATACCAAGCATGTTTCATTAGATAGACCATCTAACATCATAGTACTATCTTTCTACACAATAAAAACCAATTATACCAAGCATGTTTCATTAGATAGACCATCTAACATCATAGTACTATCTTTCTACACAATAAAAACCAATTATACCAAGCATGTTTCATTAGATATACCATCTAACATCATAGTACTATCTTTCTACACAATAAAAACCATTTATACCAAGCATGTTTCATTAGATAGACCATCTAACATCATAGTACTATCTTTCTACACAATAAAAACCAATTATACCAAGCATGTTTCATTAGATAGACCATCTAACATCATAGTACTATCTTTCTACACAATAAAAACCAATTATACCAAAACAATGTTTCAAAAGATAGACCAACTAATATCATAGTTCTATCTTTCTACACAATAAAAACCAATTATACCAAGCATGTTTCATTAAATAGACCATCTAACATCATAGTACTATCTTTCTACACAATAAAAACCAATTATACCAAGCATGTTTCATTAGATAGACCATCTAACATTCATAGTACTATCTTTCTACACAATAAAAATCAATTATACCAAGCATGTTTCATTAGATAGACCATCTAACATCATAGTACTATCTTTCTACACAATAAAAACCAATTATACCAAGCATGTTTCATTAGATAGACCATCTAACATCATAGTACTAACTTTCTACACAATAAAAACCAATTATACCAAGCATGTTTCATTAGATAGACTATCTAACATCATAGTACTATCTTATGTCGCAATAAAAACCAATTATACCAAGCATGTTTCATTAGATAGACCATCTAACATCATAGTACTATCTTTCTACACAATAAAAACCAATTATACCAAGCATGTTTCATTAGATAGACCATCTAACATCATAGTACTATCTTTCTACACAATAAAAACCAATTATACCAAGCATGTTTCATTAGATATACCATCTAACATCATAGTACTATCTTTCTACACAATAAAAACCAATTATACCAAGCATGTTTCATTAGATAGACCATCTAACATCATAGTACTATCTTTCTACACAATAAAAACCAATTATACCAAGCATGTTTCATTAGATAGACCATCTAACATCATAGTACTATCTTTCTACACAATAAAAACCAATTATACCAAGCATGTTTCATTAGATAGACCATCTAACATCATAGTACTATCTTTCTACACAATAAAAACCAATTATACCAAGCATGTTTCATTAGATAGACCATCTAACATCATAGTACTATCTTTCTACACAATAAAAACCAATTATTCCAAGCATGTTTCATAAGATAGACTATCTAACATCATAGTACTATCTTATGTTGCAATAAAAACCAATTATGCCAAGCATGTTTCATTAGATAGACATCTAACATCATAGTACTATCTTTCTACACAATAAAACCAATTATACCAAGCATGTTTCATTAGATAGACCATCTAACATCATAGTACTATCTTTCTACACAATAAAAACCAATTGATACCAAGCATGTTTCATTAGATAGACCGTCTAACATCATAGTACTATCTTTCTACACAATAAAAACCAATTATTCCAAGCATGTTTCATTAGATAGACCATCAACATCATAGTACTATCTTTCTACACAAAAAAACCAATTATACCAAGCATGTTTCATTAGATAGACCATTTAATATCATAGTACTATCTTTCTACACAATAAAAAACCAATTATACCAAGCATGTTTCATTGGATAGACCATCTAACATCATAGTACTATCTTTCTACACAATAAAAACCAATTATACCAAGCATGTTTCATTAGATAGACCATTTAATATCATAGTACTATCTTTCTACACAATAATAACCAATTATACCAAGCATGTTTCATTAGATAGACCATCTAACATCATAGTACTATCTTTCTACACAATAAAAACCAATTTTACCAAGCATGTTTCATTAGATAGACCATCTAACATCATAGTACTATCTTTCTACACAATAAAAACCAATTATACCAAGCATGTTTCATTAGATAGACCATCTAACATCATAGTACTATCTTATGTCGAAATAAAAACCAATTATACCAAGCATGTTTCATTAGATAGACCATCTAACATCATAGTACTATCTTTCTACACAAAAAAAACCAATTATACCAAGCATGTTTCATTAGATAGATCATATAACATCATAGTACTATCTTATGTCGCAATAAAAACAATTATACCAAGCATGTTTCATTAGATAGACCATCTAACATCTAATAGAACTATCTTTCTACACAATAAAAACCAATTATACCAAGCATGTTTCATTAGATAGACCATCTAACATCATAGTACTATCTTTCTACACAATAAAAACCAATTATACCAAGCATGTTTCATTAGATAGACCATTTAATATCATAGTACTATCTTTCTACACAATAAAAACCAATTATACCAAGCATGTTTCATTAGTCAGACCACCTAACATCATAGTACTATCTTTCTACACAATAAAAACCAATTATACCAAGCATGTTTCATTAGATAGACCATCTAACATCATAGTACTATCTTTCTACACAATAAAAACCAATTATACCAAGCATGTTTCATTAGATAGACCATCTAACATCATAGTACTATCTTATGTCGAAATAAAAACCAATTATACCAAGCATGTTTCATTAGATAGACCATCTAACATCATAGTACTATCTTTCTACACAATAAAAACCAATTATACCAAGCATTTTTCATTAGATAGACCATCTAACATCATAGTACTATCTTATGTCGCAATAAAAACAACCAATTATACCAAGCATGTTTCATTAGATAGACCATCTAACATCATAGTACTATCTTATGTCGCAATAAAAACCAATTATACCAAGCATGTTTCATTAGATAGACCATCTAACATCATAGTACTATCTTTCTACACAATAAAAACCAATTATACCAAGCATGTTTCATTAGATAGACCATCTAACATCATAGTACTATCTTTCTACACAATAAAAACCAATTATACCAAGCATGTACACAATAAAAACCAATTATACCAAGCATGTTTCATTAGATAGACCATCTAACATCATAGTACTATCTTTCTACACAATAAAAACCAATTATGCCAAGCATGTTTCAAAAGATAGACCAACTAACATCATAGTACTATCTTTCTACACAATAAAAACCAATTATACCAAGCATGTTTCATTAGATAGACCATCTAACACCATAGGACTATCTTTCTACACAATAAAAACCAATTATACCAAGCATGTTTCATTAGATAGACCATCTAACATCATAGTACTATCTTTCTACACAATAAAAACCAATTATACCAAGCATGTTTCATTAGATAGACCATCTAACATCATAGTACTATCTTTCTACACAATAAAAACCAATTATTCCAAGCATGTTTCATTAGATAGACCATCTAACATCATAGTACTATCTTATGTCGCAATAAAAACAACCAATTATACCAAGCATGTTTCATTAGATAGACCATCTAACATCATAGTACTATCTTATGTCGCAATAAAAACCAATTATACCAAGCAATGTTTCATTAGATAGACCATCTAACATCATAGTACTATCTTTCTACACAATAAAAACCAATTATACCAAGCATGTTTCATTAGATAGAACATCTAACATCATAGTACTATCTTTCTACACAATAAAAACCAATTATACCAAGCATGTTTCATTAGATAGACCATCTAACATCATAGTACTATCTTTCTACACAATAAAAACCAATTATACCAAGCATGTTTCATTAGATAGACCATCTAACACCATAGTACTATCTTTCTAACACAATAAAAACCAATTATACCAAGCATGTTTCATTAGATAGACCATCTAACATCATAGTACTATCTTTCTACACAATAAAAACCAATTGTACAAGCATGTTTCATTAGATAGACCATCTAACATCATAGTACTATCTTTCTACACAATAAAAACCAATTATACCAAGCATGTTTCATTAGATAGGACCATCTAACATCATAGTACTATCTTTCTACACAATACAAACCAATTATACCAAGCATGTTTCATTAGATAGACGATCTTACATTATAGTACTATCTTTCTACACAATAAAAACCAATTATACCAAGCACGTTCATTAGATAGACCATTAAACATCATAGTACTATCTGTCTACACAATAAAAACCAATTATACCAAGCATGTTTCATTAGATAGACCATCTAACATCATAGTACTATCATTCTACACAATAAAAACCAATTATACCAAGCATGTTTCATTAGATAGACCATCTAACATCATAGTATTATCTTTA
>NW_027268867.1:0-51000 GCF_963676685.1 Mytilus edulis
ATGACAGTCATTAATTAAATAAGTAAACAAAAAACAAAAGAAAAAATAACAGAAAGGAAAAAATCCAAATATGACATCGAGTTACAAAGGCAAACTGTGAATGACCTAATGTTGTAATATTCATTTAACATGGTTTTATTTTGTTTATAATTTTGTTTCAAGGTATGCGTTTTCCAATAAATGCATGTACTGTGGCTGGATGCATGCATTGGGAGATATGAAGTGGTCTTTTTGCCTGATACAAGGTTTATTTCAGTGTCTTGGACCATTATCCCATTTTCATAACAAACTTAAAATAAACAAACTTTTTAATTTAAAAAAAAAACACAACTAACTCATATCATGCTCATATATTCCTGAAAAGTGTTTGTTTTAATATATTATTAGATGTTTAGTATTCTCTGTAAATAAATAAATAAATAAATAACTACATATGCTTCCTGAAAGGCTGAAAGAAAACCATATTGTGTAACCTTTTAATATAAATGTTAATCTGGCCATGAACTACAACCTGGCTGTGGAACGAATTCTTTCGGACTTGAATTCTGACATAGCTTTGGTTCTAACTGATGTTTTTTATATCCACTAATCAACCTGTTTCGCACTCTCTTGTTTAACAAGAAATCGATAGCCTGTTTTTTACGAGCTTTTAACCTGTTTAATTTGACACGTAAACTTTTTTGATATGCACAATCATATATTTCACGTTTACGTATTTTTTTCAGAGCCACTACAGCACGAGACTTTCTACCCAGACCACAACCTACAGCTTTTAGGGTCTTAGCCAATGCAACATCCCGTTTATTATTGACTTTCAAGACTGCTGCAGATGCACGGCCTAAGGCATTGCGAGAAAAATTCTTATTCTTCGGTAGGTATGTAGAAATTGTCCTATTGACGGACTCACACTTATTTGTATTGCTGAAAAATTGCATCTGATTTAATGCGGTCTGAGACAGTTTCATTTCTAACAATGATTCTATTAATAATTTGTCAGTCTTATTTGGTTTCAAAGACCCATTTTGTAAACCATGACTGCTAAGGTTAATAGATTTGTACCACCAACTAGTTTTTATACCACCATTACATAGTGTTATGCTCCATCTACACGTATCGCTACAATTACCACTATAACAATTCACAACAGACTTAACAATGCGTGGCAAACATTTTGAAATTTGTTGTCGGTCACCATTATATTTTGCAAATAAACATTTCATTATACCATGTGAACGTAATTTTAAATCATTGGCAAAAGCTATTTTAATATCATTCCTCTGGGCCTTTGTAGCTCCAGGGAACATACCGACACTAAATTTTGCTCGCAATACCTCACGGAACTGACTTTGACCCCGGTGAATAGTATCTGCCAGTCTATTTACTGACCATAAAGGGTCAAATATTTCCTGCATTGCTTCTTGTAGACCTTGTACACTTTTTGCATCCCCATCAGTAGTACAATAGTCCACAAGTAAATCAAGTTTAGCAATTTTTTTACCTATTTCATACCCAAGATCCTTCTCACTCAAAGGATCATACCTATTTGTATTTGATGTGCAGTACTCGTGATTAGGACATTCAATGTCATAACCTTTACCGCGTAACCATGCACCAACCCAGCAAAGTTTGTTTACAAGGTGAAAACCAATGATATCATGATTGTCAGTTTCATTTTCACAGGCAATACCAATGACTTGTGATGCATTTTGTCCCATTTTATGCCTACTTTTTATATGCACACTCTGATAGGTACCATCCATTTGTAATTTTACAGGACTATTTTTATTTAACCCTAAGGTTTCATTTCTCTTTCTGAAACTCTCAACCACTTGTTCGGTTTCATTTTCCGCAAGTTTTACAACCTTGTCACAAACAGTATTTGTTATTCTCTGCATTGTTCCTTTTGACATAGGAGGAATACATGAACTAGTTAAAAGTAGTCGCGCGCTATCATTACCAATATTACAGTTTATCACGCCAGTCTGAAACCCATAGTTAATTGTAGCACTCTTGCGACCAGCACGTCCTGTGTCAATTTCTCTAAATAGTTTATATTTTTCTGAAATAAATTTACACTTGGTACACTTCATTTTCCAAATCCAACCAAGACCCCATTGAGTCTCTTGTACCAGTTCAAAATGTGGAACAACACACTTTGGACTTTTATTTAAATGACATATTATAAGACTATTGATCATTAAAATATTAAGATCTCTATCTACTGTTCTATTTTCAGTACTTTTCTCCTCTAAATATTCATCTAAATAATCATCTGACAATTTATGCGGTCTGAGTAGTTTGACTGTAGTCGCACATTTTTCAGTTTGGGGAGCTACATAAGATTTTTTATCGTAACTCTCTTTTGAGTACAGCTTAAATTCCTTTTCTGTAAGGCGGGGTAACCAGACAGATTCTGTGGTGTTTTTAGGAGTCAAATCTGTAGTGGAATTAGAAAATTTAAGTTTAGGTGGTGCAGGTAAAACTTGCATAGATAAATTTTTTAAAACCTGTGTAGATGGAGCTGTAGATGGAGCAACACCATTAATAACACTACAACCTTGATCTGTTGTTAGGGATACACAACGCAATAGATGGGCTTGGTTACCAACCTTATATTGGTTTCTTTTCCTTTTCCCTTTCATTATTGAATAAATACACACTCTGTTATGTTTGTATAATTCTAAATTATGACATCATAAAGTCATGACGTCACAAAAGCGATGACGTCACAATGTTATCTTCACTAAAGAAAAGCACCATTTTTCCCTATTTGAACACTCACACAAAAAGAACTCTAAAATGGTTATTACTTGATGGATTTTAAAACTAAAACCTGTTTTAGAATTGTCTGTGAATGATCTTAACAGTTATTAAAAAATAAAAATGTTCTATTCCTTCTATGAAAGAAATAAATATCAAAAACATTATTTTCTGAGTGAAAAAATCCTTAAATCTACCTTATTTACAGTAAAAAACACAATATTTTCATGATTCATCATCTAAACATGATGATTTTTATAAAGTCAGTTAGGTAATGAAGGTTTGTTAAATGGCACTTTAAGCTATGAAGAGTCTTAATCAATGTCTAAATTGTGAATTGATAACATATGGATTTTGTGCTTTTTTTCTACTAAAAGATATAAGGAACAGTAATAAGCATGCTTACTTAAAAATACTAAAAATTAACTTATTTTATTTCAGATGCGGAAAAAAACTTCACAGAATTGTTCGAAAAGGTGTACCGAAGAAATTCATTCTGCAATACAAGTGGAATCTGACATTTGCTGATCTAATATGGGTCAGGGTCCCTAATAGACCTTGAGATGAGGAACTCAGATGACGTAATTAAAAAACAATATTAGTCCGCGATACAATTGTGGATGCTGTGATTTTAAAAATGGACATAAATGAACAATAAGAACTGTTTTATAGAGCTGATGTGATGAGAAAAGAAATATGTAGATTTGACCTGAAATAAATTATTAGAAAGGACAATTTTTTTATTGAGTTTTATGATCAGAATTTTGGGATTATTTCATGTGGAGAGTGACATTTTTCACCATCTTCCGGGGTCCAGCAATTTACGAAAAAAGTAATCTCACTTGCCACCCCGAAAATTTAACCAAACATGTATAAATGTATCAGCTTCGATATGAGCCATCCTACATGTTCAAGTAAACGATATGGACTGAGCAATGGAGGAAAACGTTACCATTGTCGCCTATGGAGAATTAATTAAAAATGTTGACCCAAATTGTGAACTATTATTTCAAAGGTGTTGGAGTGTTTCATGGTTCAATGATCACAATTTCGGATGGGAGCTGCTGAAATCGAGGTCAGTTACACTCTTTTAGTGCTATTTGATTAAAAAGAATACAAAATGGCTACCAATAATTTAGATTTTTATCAAAAATATACCAATTTTATACTTATAAACAGTGAAGAGGCAGAAAATGGGGCATGCGTTATTTGGACTGGGGCCACTCAGAGGAGAAATAATTATATTCTAGGGATGATCAATGTCACATACCCAAATGCCAAACGTACTAAAATGAATGTTGCACGTTTAGCAAAAATTTTGCAATTGAAATCTACTGATTTAGCCAAAAATTTAGATGCTTCACACCTTTGTCATAATGCATTGTGTGTGAATACAGACCATATTGTTTTAGAACCTCGGGAGATTAACAATCAAAGAAAAATATGTGTAGCTGCACACCAATGCACCACACATATTGTGCATGGCACAAACTATACTAACTGCATGCTGAATCTGAAATTGTGGTTTGTTATGATTTTGTAGTAAACATATGCACCTTGCACATTTTACCTCCACATTAATCATCTCTGAAAATACCAGTTTTTAACACAAGTAAAAAACGAAAATGGGAAAAAAGCCCACCCTCATACCCCCAAGACACTGAAACAAACATGGCAAACATGTTTATGCAAGATTATAAGCTCAGTCAAACATTTATGTGGTTTTTTTTTCGCCAGTGTTTACTAATTTTTACAGTGCAAGGGGAGTAACTCTTGATGGTTTCATTACAACAGGTGATCACAGGAAGTAAACATGCGGTAGAGAACTAAATGAAAGTGAAACATAGAGACAAATCAATGAACAAAGTATGACAGTCATTAATTAAATAAGTAAACAAAAAACAAAAGAAAAAATAACAGAAAGGAAAAAATCCAAATATGACATCGAGTTACAAAGGCAAACTGTGAATGACCTAATGTTGTAATATTCATTTAACATGGTTTTATTTTGTTTATAATTTTGTTTCAAGGTATGCGTTTTCCAATAAATGCATGTACTGTGGCTGGATGCATGCATTGGGAGATATGAAGTGGTCTTTTTGCCTGATACAAGGTTTATTTCAGTGTCTTGGACCATTATCCCATTTTCATAACAAACTTAAAATAAACAAACTTTTTAATTTAAAAAAAAAACACAACTAACTCATATCATGCTCATATATTCCTGAAAAGTGTTTGTTTTAATATATTATTAGATGTTTAGTATTCTCTGTAAATAAATAAATAAATAAATAACTACATATGCTTCCTGAAAGGCTGAAAGAAAACCATATTGTGTAACCTTTTAATATAAATGTTAATCTGGCCATGAACTACAACCTGGCTGTGGAACGAATTCTTTCGGACTTGAATTCTGACATAGCTTTGGTTCTAACTGATGTTTTTTATATCCACTAATCAACCTGTTTCGCACTCTCTTGTTTAACAAGAAATCGATAGCCTGTTTTTTACGAGCTTTTAACCTGTTTAATTTGACACGTAAACTTTTTTGATATGCACAATCATATATTTCACGTTTACGTATTTTTTTCAGAGCCACTACAGCACGAGACTTTCTACCCAGACCACAACCTACAGCTTTTAGGGTCTTAGCCAATGCAACATCCCGTTTATTATTGACTTTCAAGACTGCTGCAGATGCACGGCCTAAGGCATTGCGAGAAAAATTCTTATTCTTCGGTAGGTATGTAGAAATTGTCCTATTGACGGACTCACACTTATTTGTATTGCTGAAAAATTGCATCTGATTTAATGCGGTCTGAGACAGTTTCATTTCTAACAATGATTCTATTAATAATTTGTCAGTCTTATTTGGTTTCAAAGACCCATTTTGTAAACCATGACTGCTAAGGTTAATAGATTTGTACCACCAACTAGTTTTTATACCACCATTACATAGTGTTATGCTCCATCTACACGTATCGCTACAATTACCACTATAACAATTCACAACAGACTTAACAATGCGTGGCAAACATTTTGAAATTTGTTGTCGGTCACCATTATATTTTGCAAATAAACATTTCATTATACCATGTGAACGTAATTTTAAATCATTGGCAAAAGCTATTTTAATATCATTCCTCTGGGCCTTTGTAGCTCCAGGGAACATACCGACACTAAATTTTGCTCGCAATACCTCACGGAACTGACTTTGACCCCGGTGAATAGTATCTGCCAGTCTATTTACTGACCATAAAGGGTCAAATATTTCCTGCATTGCTTCTTGTAGACCTTGTACACTTTTTGCATCCCCATCAGTAGTACAATAGTCCACAAGTAAATCAAGTTTAGCAATTTTTTTACCTATTTCATACCCAAGATCCTTCTCACTCAAAGGATCATACCTATTTGTATTTGATGTGCAGTACTCGTGATTAGGACATTCAATGTCATAACCTTTACCGCGTAACCATGCACCAACCCAGCAAAGTTTGTTTACAAGGTGAAAACCAATGATATCATGATTGTCAGTTTCATTTTCACAGGCAATACCAATGACTTGTGATGCATTTTGTCCCATTTTATGCCTACTTTTTATATGCACACTCTGATAGGTACCATCCATTTGTAATTTTACAGGACTATTTTTATTTAACCCTAAGGTTTCATTTCTCTTTCTGAAACTCTCAACCACTTGTTCGGTTTCATTTTCCGCAAGTTTTACAACCTTGTCACAAACAGTATTTGTTATTCTCTGCATTGTTCCTTTTGACATAGGAGGAATACATGAACTAGTTAAAAGTAGTCGCGCGCTATCATTACCAATATTACAGTTTATCACGCCAGTCTGAAACCCATAGTTAATTGTAGCACTCTTGCGACCAGCACGTCCTGTGTCAATTTCTCTAAATAGTTTATATTTTTCTGAAATAAATTTACACTTGGTACACTTCATTTTCCAAATCCAACCAAGACCCCATTGAGTCTCTTGTACCAGTTCAAAATGTGGAACAACACACTTTGGACTTTTATTTAAATGACATATTATAAGACTATTGATCATTAAAATATTAAGATCTCTATCTACTGTTCTATTTTCAGTACTTTTCTCCTCTAAATATTCATCTAAATAATCATCTGACAATTTATGCGGTCTGAGTAGTTTGACTGTAGTCGCACATTTTTCAGTTTGGGGAGCTACATAAGATTTTTTATCGTAACTCTCTTTTGAGTACAGCTTAAATTCCTTTTCTGTAAGGCGGGGTAACCAGACAGATTCTGTGGTGTTTTTAGGAGTCAAATCTGTAGTGGAATTAGAAAATTTAAGTTTAGGTGGTGCAGGTAAAACTTGCATAGATAAATTTTTTAAAACCTGTGTAGATGGAGCTGTAGATGGAGCAACACCATTAATAACACTACAACCTTGATCTGTTGTTAGGGATACACAACGCAATAGATGGGCTTGGTTACCAACCTTATATTGGTTTCTTTTCCTTTTCCCTTTCATTATTGAATAAATACACACTCTGTTATGTTTGTATAATTCTAAATTATGACATCATAAAGTCATGACGTCACAAAAGCGATGACGTCACAATGTTATCTTCACTAAAGAAAAGCACCATTTTTCCCTATTTGAACACTCACACAAAAAGAACTCTAAAATGGTTATTACTTGATGGATTTTAAAACTAAAACCTGTTTTAGAATTGTCTGTGAATGATCTTAACAGTTATTAAAAAATAAAAATGTTCTATTCCTTCTATGAAAGAAATAAATATCAAAAACATTATTTTCTGAGTGAAAAAATCCTTAAATCTACCTTATTTACAGTAAAAAACACAATATTTTCATGATTCATCATCTAAACATGATGATTTTTATAAAGTCAGTTAGGTAATGAAGGTTTGTTAAATGGCACTTTAAGCTATGAAGAGTCTTAATCAATGTCTAAATTGTGAATTGATAACATATGGATTTTGTGCTTTTTTTCTACTAAAAGATATAAGGAACAGTAATAAGCATGCTTACTTAAAAATACTAAAAATTAACTTATTTTATTTCAGATGCGGAAAAAAACTTCACAGAATTGTTCGAAAAGGTGTACCGAAGAAATTCATTCTGCAATACAAGTGGAATCTGACATTTGCTGATCTAATATGGGTCAGGGTCCCTAATAGACCTTGAGATGAGGAACTCAGATGACGTAATTAAAAAACAATATTAGTCCGCGATACAATTGTGGATGCTGTGATTTTAAAAATGGACATAAATGAACAATAAGAACTGTTTTATAGAGCTGATGTGATGAGAAAAGAAATATGTAGATTTGACCTGAAATAAATTATTAGAAAGGACAATTTTTTTATTGAGTTTTATGATCAGAATTTTGGGATTATTTCATGTGGAGAGTGACATTTTTCACCATCTTCCGGGGTCCAGCAATTTACGAAAAAAGTAATCTCACTTGCCACCCCGAAAATTTAACCAAACATGTATAAATGTATCAGCTTCGATATGAGCCATCCTACATGTTCAAGTAAACGATATGGACTGAGCAATGGAGGAAAACGTTACCATTGTCGCCTATGGAGAATTAATTAAAAATGTTGACCCAAATTGTGAACTATTATTTCAAAGGTGTTGGAGTGTTTCATGGTTCAATGATCACAATTTCGGATGGGAGCTGCTGAAATCGAGGTCAGTTACACTCTTTTAGTGCTATTTGATTAAAAAGAATACAAAATGGCTACCAATAATTTAGATTTTTATCAAAAATATACCAATTTTATACTTATAAACAGTGAAGAGGCAGAAAATGGGGCATGCGTTATTTGGACTGGGGCCACTCAGAGGAGAAATAATTATATTCTAGGGATGATCAATGTCACATACCCAAATGCCAAACGTACTAAAATGAATGTTGCACGTTTAGCAAAAATTTTGCAATTGAAATCTACTGATTTAGCCAAAAATTTAGATGCTTCACACCTTTGTCATAATGCATTGTGTGTGAATACAGACCATATTGTTTTAGAACCTCGGGAGATTAACAATCAAAGAAAAATATGTGTAGCTGCACACCAATGCACCACACATATTGTGCATGGCACAAACTATACTAACTGCATGCTGAATCTGAAATTGTGGTTTGTTATGATTTTGTAGTAAACATATGCACCTTGCACATTTTACCTCCACATTAATCATCTCTGAAAATACCAGTTTTTAACACAAGTAAAAAACGAAAATGGGAAAAAAGCCCACCCTCATACCCCCAAGACACTGAAACAAACATGGCAAACATGTTTATGCAAGATTATAAGCTCAGTCAAACATTTATGTGGTTTTTTTTTCGCCAGTGTTTACTAATTTTTACAGTGCAAGGGGAGTAACTCTTGGTGGTTTCATTACTGTGTCAGAAAACTGGGTCATTCAATCAACAGGTGATCACAGGAAGTAAACATGCGGTAGAGAACTAAATGAAAGTGAAACATAGAGACAAATCAATGAACAAAGTATGACAGTCATTAATTAAATAAGTAAACAAAAAACAAAAGAAAAAATAACAGAAAGGAAAAAATCCAAATATGACATCGAGTTACAAAGGCAAACTGTGAATGACCTAATGTTGTAATATTCATTTAACATGGTTTTATTTTGTTTATAATTTTGTTTCAAGGTATGCGTTTTCCAATAAATGCATGTACTGTGGCTGGATGCATGCATTGGGAGATATGAAGTGGTCTTTTTGCCTGATACAAGGTTTATTTCAGTGTCTTGGACCATTATCCCATTTTCATAACAAACTTAAAATAAACAAACTTTTTAATTTAAAAAAAAAACACAACTAACTCATATCATGCTCATATATTCCTGAAAAGTGTTTGTTTTAATATATTATTAGATGTTTAGTATTCTCTGTAAATAAATAAATAAATAAATAACTACATATGCTTCCTGAAAGGCTGAAAGAAAACCATATTGTGTAACCTTTTAATATAAATGTTAATCTGGCCATGAACTACAACCTGGCTGTGGAACGAATTCTTTCGGACTTGAATTCTGACATAGCTTTGGTTCTAACTGATGTTTTTTATATCCACTAATCAACCTGTTTCGCACTCTCTTGTTTAACAAGAAATCGATAGCCTGTTTTTTACGAGCTTTTAACCTGTTTAATTTGACACGTAAACTTTTTTGATATGCACAATCATATATTTCACGTTTACGTATTTTTTTCAGAGCCACTACAGCACGAGACTTTCTACCCAGACCACAACCTACAGCTTTTAGGGTCTTAGCCAATGCAACATCCCGTTTATTATTGACTTTCAAGACTGCTGCAGATGCACGGCCTAAGGCATTGCGAGAAAAATTCTTATTCTTCGGTAGGTATGTAGAAATTGTCCTATTGACGGACTCACACTTATTTGTATTGCTGAAAAATTGCATCTGATTTAATGCGGTCTGAGACAGTTTCATTTCTAACAATGATTCTATTAATAATTTGTCAGTCTTATTTGGTTTCAAAGACCCATTTTGTAAACCATGACTGCTAAGGTTAATAGATTTGTACCACCAACTAGTTTTTATACCACCATTACATAGTGTTATGCTCCATCTACACGTATCGCTACAATTACCACTATAACAATTCACAACAGACTTAACAATGCGTGGCAAACATTTTGAAATTTGTTGTCGGTCACCATTATATTTTGCAAATAAACATTTCATTATACCATGTGAACGTAATTTTAAATCATTGGCAAAAGCTATTTTAATATCATTCCTCTGGGCCTTTGTAGCTCCAGGGAACATACCGACACTAAATTTTGCTCGCAATACCTCACGGAACTGACTTTGACCCCGGTGAATAGTATCTGCCAGTCTATTTACTGACCATAAAGGGTCAAATATTTCCTGCATTGCTTCTTGTAGACCTTGTACACTTTTTGCATCCCCATCAGTAGTACAATAGTCCACAAGTAAATCAAGTTTAGCAATTTTTTTACCTATTTCATACCCAAGATCCTTCTCACTCAAAGGATCATACCTATTTGTATTTGATGTGCAGTACTCGTGATTAGGACATTCAATGTCATAACCTTTACCGCGTAACCATGCACCAACCCAGCAAAGTTTGTTTACAAGGTGAAAACCAATGATATCATGATTGTCAGTTTCATTTTCACAGGCAATACCAATGACTTGTGATGCATTTTGTCCCATTTTATGCCTACTTTTTATATGCACACTCTGATAGGTACCATCCATTTGTAATTTTACAGGACTATTTTTATTTAACCCTAAGGTTTCATTTCTCTTTCTGAAACTCTCAACCACTTGTTCGGTTTCATTTTCCGCAAGTTTTACAACCTTGTCACAAACAGTATTTGTTATTCTCTGCATTGTTCCTTTTGACATAGGAGGAATACATGAACTAGTTAAAAGTAGTCGCGCGCTATCATTACCAATATTACAGTTTATCACGCCAGTCTGAAACCCATAGTTAATTGTAGCACTCTTGCGACCAGCACGTCCTGTGTCAATTTCTCTAAATAGTTTATATTTTTCTGAAATAAATTTACACTTGGTACACTTCATTTTCCAAATCCAACCAAGACCCCATTGAGTCTCTTGTACCAGTTCAAAATGTGGAACAACACACTTTGGACTTTTATTTAAATGACATATTATAAGACTATTGATCATTAAAATATTAAGATCTCTATCTACTGTTCTATTTTCAGTACTTTTCTCCTCTAAATATTCATCTAAATAATCATCTGACAATTTATGCGGTCTGAGTAGTTTGACTGTAGTCGCACATTTTTCAGTTTGGGGAGCTACATAAGATTTTTTATCGTAACTCTCTTTTGAGTACAGCTTAAATTCCTTTTCTGTAAGGCGGGGTAACCAGACAGATTCTGTGGTGTTTTTAGGAGTCAAATCTGTAGTGGAATTAGAAAATTTAAGTTTAGGTGGTGCAGGTAAAACTTGCATAGATAAATTTTTTAAAACCTGTGTAGATGGAGCTGTAGATGGAGCAACACCATTAATAACACTACAACCTTGATCTGTTGTTAGGGATACACAACGCAATAGATGGGCTTGGTTACCAACCTTATATTGGTTTCTTTTCCTTTTCCCTTTCATTATTGAATAAATACACACTCTGTTATGTTTGTATAATTCTAAATTATGACATCATAAAGTCATGACGTCACAAAAGCGATGACGTCACAATGTTATCTTCACTAAAGAAAAGCACCATTTTTCCCTATTTGAACACTCACACAAAAAGAACTCTAAAATGGTTATTACTTGATGGATTTTAAAACTAAAACCTGTTTTAGAATTGTCTGTGAATGATCTTAACAGTTATTAAAAAATAAAAATGTTCTATTCCTTCTATGAAAGAAATAAATATCAAAAACATTATTTTCTGAGTGAAAAAATCCTTAAATCTACCTTATTTACAGTAAAAAACACAATATTTTCATGATTCATCATCTAAACATGATGATTTTTATAAAGTCAGTTAGGTAATGAAGGTTTGTTAAATGGCACTTTAAGCTATGAAGAGTCTTAATCAATGTCTAAATTGTGAATTGATAACATATGGATTTTGTGCTTTTTTTCTACTAAAAGATATAAGGAACAGTAATAAGCATGCTTACTTAAAAATACTAAAAATTAACTTATTTTATTTCAGATGCGGAAAAAAACTTCACAGAATTGTTCGAAAAGGTGTACCGAAGAAATTCATTCTGCAATACAAGTGGAATCTGACATTTGCTGATCTAAGGGTCAACATTTTTAATTAATTCTCCATAGGCGACAATGGTAACGTTTTCCTCCATTGCTCAGTCCATATCGTTTACTTGAACATGTAGGATGGCTCATATCGAAGCTGATACATTTATACATGTTTGGTTAAATTTTCGGGGTGGCAAGTGAGATTACTTTTTTCGTAAATTGCTGGACCCCGGAAGATGGTGAAAAATGTCACTCTCCACATGAAATAATCCCAAAATTCTGATCATAAAACTCAATAAAAAAATTGTCCTTTCTAATAATTTATTTCAGGTCAAATCTACATATTTCTTTTCTCATCACATCAGCTCTATAAAACAGTTCTTATTGTTCATTTATGTCCATTTTTAAAATCACAGCATCCACAATTGTATCGCGGACTAATATTGTTTTTTAATTACGTCATCTGAGTTCCTCATCTCAAGGTCTATTAGGGACCCTGACCCATATTAGATCAGCAAATGTCAGATTCCACTTGTATTGCAGAATGAATTTCTTCGGTACACCTTTTCGAACAATTCTGTGAAGTTTTTTTCCGCATCTGAAATAAAATAAGTTAATTTTTAGTATTTTTAAGTAAGCATGCTTATTACTGTTCCTTATATCTTTTAGTAGAAAAAAAGCACAAAATCCATATGTTATCAATTCACAATTTAGACATTGATTAAGACTCTTCATAGCTTAAAGTGCCATTTAACAAACCTTCATTACCTAACTGACTTTATAAAAATCATCATGTTTAGATGATGAATCATGAAAATATTGTGTTTTTTACTGTAAATAAGGTAGATTTAAGGATTTTTTCACTCAGAAAATAATGTTTTTGATATTTATTTCTTTCATAGAAGGAATAGAACATTTTTATTTTTTAATAACTGTTAAGATCATTCACAGACAATTCTAAAACAGGTTTTAGTTTTAAAATCCATCAAGTAATAACCATTTTAGAGTTCTTTTTGTGTGAGTGTTCAAATAGGGAAAAATGGTGCTTTTCTTTAGTGAAGATAACATTGTGACGTCATCGCTTTTGTGACGTCATGACTTTATGATGTCATAATTTAGAATTATACAAACATAACAGAGTGTGTATTTATTCAATAATGAAAGGGAAAAGGAAAAGAAACCAATATAAGGTTGGTAACCAAGCCCATCTATTGCGTTGTGTATCCCTAACAACAGATCAAGGTTGTAGTGTTATTAATGGTGTTGCTCCATCTACAGCTCCATCTACACAGGTTTTAAAAAATTTATCTATGCAAGTTTTACCTGCACCACCTAAACTTAAATTTTCTAATTCCACTACAGATTTGACTCCTAAAAACACCACAGAATCTGTCTGGTTACCCCGCCTTACAGAAAAGGAATTTAAGCTGTACTCAAAAGAGAGTTACGATAAAAAATCTTATGTAGCTCCCCAAACTGAAAAATGTGCGACTACAGTCAAACTACTCAGACCGCATAAATTGTCAGATGATTATTTAGATGAATATTTAGAGGAGAAAAGTACTGAAAATAGAACAGTAGATAGAGATCTTAATATTTTAATGATCAATAGTCTTATAATATGTCATTTAAATAAAAGTCCAAAGTGTGTTGTTCCACATTTTGAACTGGTACAAGAGACTCAATGGGGTCTTGGTTGGATTTGGAAAATGAAGTGTACCAAGTGTAAATTTATTTCAGAAAAATATAAACTATTTAGAGAAATTGACACAGGACGTGCTGGTCGCAAGAGTGCTACAATTAACTATGGGTTTCAGACTGGCGTGATAAACTGTAATATTGGTAATGATAGCGCGCGACTACTTTTAACTAGTTCATGTATTCCTCCTATGTCAAAAGGAACAATGCAGAGAATAACAAATACTGTTTGTGACAAGGTTGTAAAACTTGCGGAAAATGAAACCGAACAAGTGGTTGAGAGTTTCAGAAAGAGAAATGAAACCTTAGGGTTAAATAAAAATAGTCCTGTAAAATTACAAATGGATGGTACCTATCAGAGTGTGCATATAAAAAGTAGGCATAAAATGGGACAAAATGCATCACAAGTCATTGGTATTGCCTGTGAAAATGAAACTGACAATCATGATATCATTGGTTTTCACCTTGTAAACAAACTTTGCTGGGTTGGTGCATGGTTACGCGGTAAAGGTTATGACATTGAATGTCCTAATCACGAGTACTGCACATCAAATACAAATAGGTATGATCCTTTGAGTGAGAAGGATCTTGGGTATGAAATAGGTAAAAAAATTGCTAAACTTGATTTACTTGTGGACTATTGTACTACTGATGGGGATGCAAAAAGTGTACAAGGTCTACAAGAAGCAATGCAGGAAATATTTGACCCTTTATGGTCAGTAAATAGACTGGCAGATACTATTCACCGGGGTCAAAGTCAGTTCCGTGAGGTATTGCGAGCAAAATTTAGTGTCGGTATGTTCCCTGGAGCTACAAAGGCCCAGAGGAATGATATTAAAATAGCTTTTGCCAATGATTTAAAATTACGTTCACATGGTATAATGAAATGTTTATTTGCAAAATATAATGGTGACCGACAACAAATTTCAAAATGTTTGCCACGCATTGTTAAGTCTGTTGTGAATTGTTATAGTGGTAATTGTAGCGATACGTGTAGATGGAGCATAACACTATGTAATGGTGGTATAAAAACTAGTTGGTGGTACAAATCTATTAACCTTAGCAGTCATGGTTTACAAAATGGGTCTTTGAAACCAAATAAGACTGACAAATTATTAATAGAATCATTGTTAGAAATGAAACTGTCTCAGACCGCATTAAATCAGATGCAATTTTTCAGCAATACAAATAAGTGTGAGTCCGTCAATAGGACAATTTCTACATACCTACCGAAGAATAAGAATTTTTCTCGCAATGCCTTAGGCCGTGCATCTGCAGCAGTCTTGAAAGTCAATAATAAACGGGATGTTGCATTGGCTAAGACCCTAAAAGCTGTAGGTTGTGGTCTGGGTAGAAAGTCTCGTGCTGTAGTGGCTCTGAAAAAAATACGTAAACGTGAAATATATGATTGTGCATATCAAAAAAGTTTACGTGTCAAATTAAACAGGTTAAAAGCTCGTAAAAAACAGGCTATCGATTTCTTGTTAAACAAGAGAGTGCGAAACAGGTTGATTAGTGGATATAAAAAACATCAGTTAGAACCAAAGCTATGTCAGAATTCAAGTCCGAAAGAATTCGTTCCACAGCCAGGTTGTAGTTCATGGCCAGATTAACATTTATATTAAAAGGTTACACAATATGGTTTTCTTTCAGCCTTTCAGGAAGCATATGTAGTTATTTATTTATTTATTTATTTACAGAGAATACTAAACATCTAATAATATATTAAAACAAACACTTTTCAGGAATATATGAGCATGATATGAGTTAGTTGTGTTTTTTTTTTAAATTAAAAAGTTTGTTTATTTTAAGTTTGTTATGAAAATGGGATAATGGTCCAAGACACTGAAATAAACCTTGTATCAGGCAAAAAGACCACTTCATATCTCCCAATGCATGCATCCAGCCACAGTACATGCATTTATTGGAAAACGCATACCTTGAAACAAAATTATAAACAAAATAAAACCATGTTAAATGAATATTACAACATTAGGTCATTCACAGTTTGCCTTTGTAACTCGATGTCATATTTGGATTTTTTCCTTTCTGTTATTTTTTCTTTTGTTTTTTGTTTACTTATTTAATTAATGACTGTCATACTTTGTTCATTGATTTGTCTCTATGTTTCACTTTCATTTAGTTCTCTACCGCATGTTTACTTCCTGTGATCACCTGTTGATTGAATGACCCAGTTTTCTGACACAGTAATGAAACCACCAAGAGTTACTCCCCTTGCACTGTAAAAATTAGTAAACACTGGCGAAAAAAAAACCACATAAATGTTTGACTGAGCTTATAATCTTGCATAAACATGTTTGCCATGTTTGTTTCAGTGTCTTGGGGGTATGAGGGTGGGCTTTTTTCCCATTTTCGTTTTTTACTTGTGTTTATATTTAGCTAGACTATATAATAATAATATTAATCCATTATTAAAGGAAGCTTTTTCTCTAGCACAGTCTCTAGATTTGACAGGAACTTACTCATGGTATACATATGCTAAAAATATTGTCAAAGAGACTAACGTTGACCTTAATATTCTTTCTACTTGTAAGGACATAAAAGATGTAAATAAAATAAAAAACGATATAAAGTTAAAAATGAAAAATAGATATGAAGATTTAATTCAAAATAAATTTCAAAACATCGATGATAAAAGTAAATTTTTTCTCTATAAAAAACTTAAAAAAGATTACAAACTAGAATATTATCTAAATACATCTAATTTTCAGATAAGGAGATTAATCACTAAATTTAGAATAAGTGATCACTCCCTCTTGATTGAAAAGGGGAGATATTTTAAAATCCCAAGAGAGGAACGTCTTTGCCATAAATGTAAAATACTAGAGGATGAGAAACATTTTTTACTATATTGTGAGTATAATAAAACTCTAAGAAATGAATTTTTTCATCACATATGTACAGAAAATAATAACTTTAATAATTTAAATGAAGAAGAAAAAATTCATTATTTACTAAATCCATCATCGCCTTTACAAACAAATAAGTTAGGATCCTTCTTGAAAAAGTCATTAGAACTGAGGGCAGGGGACTCTTAACAACTTGTTTGTTGTTATACATTTTAATGCTGTTGATATTTTGTATGTTTAATATGTATGTATATATGTTTATTGTGTTTATTGTATTAATATATGTTGGTCACAAACTGTAAAGTTTATATGACAATAAAATATTTGATTTGATTTGATTTGTTAAAAACTGGTATTTTCAGAGATGATTAATGTGGAGGTAAAATGTGCAAGGTGCATATGTTTACTACAAAATCATAACAAACCACAATTTCAGATTCAGCATGCAGTTAGTATAGTTTGTGCCATGCACAATATGTGTGGTGCATTGGTGTGCAGCTACACATATTTTTCTTTGATTGTTAATCTCCCGAGGTTCTAAAACAATATGGTCTGTATTCACACACAATGCATTATGACAAAGGTGTGAAGCATCTAAATTTTTGGCTAAATCAGTAGATTTCAATTGCAAAATTTTTGCTAAACGTGCAACATTCATTTTAGTACGTTTGGCATTTGGGTATGTGACATTGATCATCCCTAGAATATAATTATTTCTCCTCTGAGTGGCCCCAGTCCAAATAACGCATGCCCCATTTTCTGCCTCTTCACTGTTTATAAGTATAAAATTGGTATATTTTTGATAAAAATCTAAATTATTGGTAGCCATTTTGTATTCTTTTTAATCAAATAGCACTAAAAGAGTGTAACTGACCTCGATTTCAGCAGCTCCCATCCGAAATTGTGATCATTGAACCATGAAACACTCCAACACCTTTGAAATAATAGTTCACAATTTGGGTCAACATTTTTAATTAATTCTCCATAGGCGACAATGGTAACGTTTTCCTCCATTGCTCAGTCCATATCGTTTACTTGAACATGTAGGATGGCTCATATCGAAGCTGATACATTTATACATGTTTGGTTAAATTTTCGGGGTGGCAAGTGAGATTACTTTTTTCGTAAATTGCTGGACCCCGGAAGATGGTGAAAAATGTCACTCTCCACATGAAATAATCCCAAAATTCTGATCATAAAACTCAATAAAAAAATTGTCCTTTCTAATAATTTATTTCAGGTCAAATCTACATATTTCTTTTCTCATCACATCAGCTCTATAAAACAGTTCTTATTGTTCATTTATGTCCATTTTTAAAATCACAGCATCCACAATTGTATCGCGGACTAATATTGTTTTTTAATTACGTCATCTGAGTTCCTCATCTCAAGGTCTATTAGGGACCCTGACCCATATTAGATCAGCAAATGTCAGATTCCACTTGTATTGCAGAATGAATTTCTTCGGTACACCTTTTCGAACAATTCTGTGAAGTTTTTTTCCGCATCTGAAATAAAATAAGTTAATTTTTAGTATTTTTAAGTAAGCATGCTTATTACTGTTCCTTATATCTTTTAGTAGAAAAAAAGCACAAAATCCATATGTTATCAATTCACAATCTTTTGAATATTCATTTTATTAAATTTACTGTTTGCAAAAGTATAAATTACTCTAAATTATAGGTATTTTCTGGTAACTTAACGGAAAACCCTTGCCGTTTTTGGCACAACCTTTTTGATCTTTTGGTCCTCGATGCTGTTCAACTTTGTACTCGTTTCGGCTTTCAAACTTTTGTATCTGTGCGTCACACATAGGTCTTGTGTGGACAAAATACACTTCTGGCGTATTAAAATTTTGAACTTGTTGCCTTTTGTTGGCTGTTGTTCGTGTGATTCTTTGTCTATTGTGTTCTCCAATTTATTTATATTGTAGTCCTGTGTTGTCATTTTGATGTTATATTTCACATGGCCATAAAAGTGCGAGGTTTGGCATGCCACAAAACCAGGTTCAACCCACCATTTTTTCCTTTAAAAATGCCCTGTACCAAGTCAGGAATATGGTCATTGTTATATTATAGTTCGTTTCTGTGTGTATTACATTATAACGTTGTGTCGTTTGTTTTCTCTTATTTTTGAGTGTAAATTCACATTGCGATAAGACGTGTCACGGTACTTGTCTATCCCAAATTCATGTATTTGGTTTTGATGTTATATATATATGTTATATTTGTTATTCTCGTGGGATTTTGTCTATATGTGTTACATTTTAGTGTTATGTCGTTGTTCTCCTCTTATATTTAATGCGTTTCCCTCGGTTTTGGTTTGTTATCCCGATTTTGTTTTTTGTCCGTGGATTTATGAGTTTTGAACAGCGGTATACTACTGTTGCCTTTATTTAGACATTGATTAAGACTCTTCATAGCTTAAAGTGCCATTTAACAAACCTTCATTACCTAACTGACTTTATAAAAATCATCATGTTTAGATGATGAATCATGAAAATATTGTGTTTTTTACTGTAAATAAGGTAGATTTAAGGATTTTTTCACTCAGAAAATAATGTTTTTGATATTTATTTCTTTCATAGAAGGAATAGAACATTTTTATTTTTTAATAACTGTTAAGATCATTCACAGACAATTCTAAAACAGGTTTTAGTTTTAAAATCCATCAAGTAATAACCATTTTAGAGTTCTTTTTGTGTGAGTGTTCAAATAGGGAAAAATGGTGCTTTTCTTTAGTGAAGATAACATTGTGACGTCATCGCTTTTGTGACGTCATGACTTTATGATGTCATAATTTAGAATTATACAAACATAACAGAGTGTGTATTTATTCAATAATGAAAGGGAAAAGGAAAAGAAACCAATATAAGGTTGGTAACCAAGCCCATCTATTGCGTTGTGTATCCCTAACAACAGATCAAGGTTGTAGTGTTATTAATGGTGTTGCTCCATCTACAGCTCCATCTACACAGGTTTTAAAAAATTTATCTATGCAAGTTTTACCTGCACCACCTAAACTTAAATTTTCTAATTCCACTACAGATTTGACTCCTAAAAACACCACAGAATCTGTCTGGTTACCCCGCCTTACAGAAAAGGAATTTAAGCTGTACTCAAAAGAGAGTTACGATAAAAAATCTTATGTAGCTCCCCAAACTGAAAAATGTGCGACTACAGTCAAACTACTCAGACCGCATAAATTGTCAGATGATTATTTAGATGAATATTTAGAGGAGAAAAGTACTGAAAATAGAACAGTAGATAGAGATCTTAATATTTTAATGATCAATAGTCTTATAATATGTCATTTAAATAAAAGTCCAAAGTGTGTTGTTCCACATTTTGAACTGGTACAAGAGACTCAATGGGGTCTTGGTTGGATTTGGAAAATGAAGTGTACCAAGTGTAAATTTATTTCAGAAAAATATAAACTATTTAGAGAAATTGACACAGGACGTGCTGGTCGCAAGAGTGCTACAATTAACTATGGGTTTCAGACTGGCGTGATAAACTGTAATATTGGTAATGATAGCGCGCGACTACTTTTAACTAGTTCATGTATTCCTCCTATGTCAAAAGGAACAATGCAGAGAATAACAAATACTGTTTGTGACAAGGTTGTAAAACTTGCGGAAAATGAAACCGAACAAGTGGTTGAGAGTTTCAGAAAGAGAAATGAAACCTTAGGGTTAAATAAAAATAGTCCTGTAAAATTACAAATGGATGGTACCTATCAGAGTGTGCATATAAAAAGTAGGCATAAAATGGGACAAAATGCATCACAAGTCATTGGTATTGCCTGTGAAAATGAAACTGACAATCATGATATCATTGGTTTTCACCTTGTAAACAAACTTTGCTGGGTTGGTGCATGGTTACGCGGTAAAGGTTATGACATTGAATGTCCTAATCACGAGTACTGCACATCAAATACAAATAGGTATGATCCTTTGAGTGAGAAGGATCTTGGGTATGAAATAGGTAAAAAAATTGCTAAACTTGATTTACTTGTGGACTATTGTACTACTGATGGGGATGCAAAAAGTGTACAAGGTCTACAAGAAGCAATGCAGGAAATATTTGACCCTTTATGGTCAGTAAATAGACTGGCAGATACTATTCACCGGGGTCAAAGTCAGTTCCGTGAGGTATTGCGAGCAAAATTTAGTGTCGGTATGTTCCCTGGAGCTACAAAGGCCCAGAGGAATGATATTAAAATAGCTTTTGCCAATGATTTAAAATTACGTTCACATGGTATAATGAAATGTTTATTTGCAAAATATAATGGTGACCGACAACAAATTTCAAAATGTTTGCCACGCATTGTTAAGTCTGTTGTGAATTGTTATAGTGGTAATTGTAGCGATACGTGTAGATGGAGCATAACACTATGTAATGGTGGTATAAAAACTAGTTGGTGGTACAAATCTATTAACCTTAGCAGTCATGGTTTACAAAATGGGTCTTTGAAACCAAATAAGACTGACAAATTATTAATAGAATCATTGTTAGAAATGAAACTGTCTCAGACCGCATTAAATCAGATGCAATTTTTCAGCAATACAAATAAGTGTGAGTCCGTCAATAGGACAATTTCTACATACCTACCGAAGAATAAGAATTTTTCTCGCAATGCCTTAGGCCGTGCATCTGCAGCAGTCTTGAAAGTCAATAATAAACGGGATGTTGCATTGGCTAAGACCCTAAAAGCTGTAGGTTGTGGTCTGGGTAGAAAGTCTCGTGCTGTAGTGGCTCTGAAAAAAATACGTAAACGTGAAATATATGATTGTGCATATCAAAAAAGTTTACGTGTCAAATTAAACAGGTTAAAAGCTCGTAAAAAACAGGCTATCGATTTCTTGTTAAACAAGAGAGTGCGAAACAGGTTGATTAGTGGATATAAAAAACATCAGTTAGAACCAAAGCTATGTCAGAATTCAAGTCCGAAAGAATTCGTTCCACAGCCAGGTTGTAGTTCATGGCCAGATTAACATTTATATTAAAAGGTTACACAATATGGTTTTCTTTCAGCCTTTCAGGAAGCATATGTAGTTATTTATTTATTTATTTATTTACAGAGAATACTAAACATCTAATAATATATTAAAACAAACACTTTTCAGGAATATATGAGCATGATATGAGTTAGTTGTGTTTTTTTTTTAAATTAAAAAGTTTGTTTATTTTAAGTTTGTTATGAAAATGGGATAATGGTCCAAGACACTGAAATAAACCTTGTATCAGGCAAAAAGACCACTTCATATCTCCCAATGCATGCATCCAGCCACAGTACATGCATTTATTGGAAAACGCATACCTTGAAACAAAATTATAAACAAAATAAAACCATGTTAAATGAATATTACAACATTAGGTCATTCACAGTTTGCCTTTGTAACTCGATGTCATATTTGGATTTTTTCCTTTCTGTTATTTTTTCTTTTGTTTTTTGTTTACTTATTTAATTAATGACTGTCATACTTTGTTCATTGATTTGTCTCTATGTTTCACTTTCATTTAGTTCTCTACCGCATGTTTACTTCCTGTGATCACCTGTTGATTGAATGACCCAGTTTTCTGACACAGTAATGAAACCACCAAGAGTTACTCCCCTTGCACTGTAAAAATTAGTAAACACTGGCGAAAAAAAAACCACATAAATGTTTGACTGAGCTTATAATCTTGCATAAACATGTTTGCCATGTTTGTTTCAGTGTCTTGGGGGTATGAGGGTGGGCTTTTTTCCCATTTTCGTTTTTTACTTGTGTTTATATTTAGCTAGACTATATAATAATAATATTAATCCATTATTAAAGGAAGCTTTTTCTCTAGCACAGTCTCTAGATTTGACAGGAACTTACTCATGGTATACATATGCTAAAAATATTGTCAAAGAGACTAACGTTGACCTTAATATTCTTTCTACTTGTAAGGACATAAAAGATGTAAATAAAATAAAAAACGATATAAAGTTAAAAATGAAAAATAGATATGAAGATTTAATTCAAAATAAATTTCAAAACATCGATGATAAAAGTAAATTTTTTCTCTATAAAAAACTTAAAAAAGATTACAAACTAGAATATTATCTAAATACATCTAATTTTCAGATAAGGAGATTAATCACTAAATTTAGAATAAGTGATCACTCCCTCTTGATTGAAAAGGGGAGATATTTTAAAATCCCAAGAGAGGAACGTCTTTGCCATAAATGTAAAATACTAGAGGATGAGAAACATTTTTTACTATATTGTGAGTATAATAAAACTCTAAGAAATGAATTTTTTCATCACATATGTACAGAAAATAATAACTTTAATAATTTAAATGAAGAAGAAAAAATTCATTATTTACTAAATCCATCATCGCCTTTACAAACAAATAAGTTAGGATCCTTCTTGAAAAAGTCATTAGAACTGAGGGCAGGGGACTCTTAACAACTTGTTTGTTGTTATACATTTTAATGCTGTTGATATTTTGTATGTTTAATATGTATGTATATATGTTTATTGTGTTTATTGTATTAATATATGTTGGTCACAAACTGTAAAGTTTATATGACAATAAAATATTTGATTTGATTTGATTTGTTAAAAACTGGTATTTTCAGAGATGATTAATGTGGAGGTAAAATGTGCAAGGTGCATATGTTTACTACAAAATCATAACAAACCACAATTTCAGATTCAGCATGCAGTTAGTATAGTTTGTGCCATGCACAATATGTGTGGTGCATTGGTGTGCAGCTACACATATTTTTCTTTGATTGTTAATCTCCCGAGGTTCTAAAACAATATGGTCTGTATTCACACACAATGCATTATGACAAAGGTGTGAAGCATCTAAATTTTTGGCTAAATCAGTAGATTTCAATTGCAAAATTTTTGCTAAACGTGCAACATTCATTTTAGTACGTTTGGCATTTGGGTATGTGACATTGATCATCCCTAGAATATAATTATTTCTCCTCTGAGTGGCCCCAGTCCAAATAACGCATGCCCCATTTTCTGCCTCTTCACTGTTTATAAGTATAAAATTGGTATATTTTTGATAAAAATCTAAATTATTGGTAGCCATTTTGTATTCTTTTTAATCAAATAGCACTAAAAGAGTGTAACTGACCTCGATTTCAGCAGCTCCCATCCGAAATTGTGATCATTGAACCATGAAACACTCCAACACCTTTGAAATAATAGTTCACAATTTGGGTCAACATTTTTAATTAATTCTCCATAGGCGACAATGGTAACGTTTTCCTCCATTGCTCAGTCCATATCGTTTACTTGAACATGTAGGATGGCTCATATCGAAGCTGATACATTTATACATGTTTGGTTAAATTTTCGGGGTGGCAAGTGAGATTACTTTTTTCGTAAATTGCTGGACCCCGGAAGATGGTGAAAAATGTCACTCTCCACATGAAATAATCCCAAAATTCTGATCATAAAACTCAATAAAAAAATTGTCCTTTCTAATAATTTATTTCAGGTCAAATCTACATATTTCTTTTCTCATCACATCAGCTCTATAAAACAGTTCTTATTGTTCATTTATGTCCATTTTTAAAATCACAGCATCCACAATTGTATCGCGGACTAATATTGTTTTTTAATTACGTCATCTGAGTTCCTCATCTCAAGGTCTATTAGGGACCCTGACCCATATTAGATCAGCAAATGTCAGATTCCACTTGTATTGCAGAATGAATTTCTTCGGTACACCTTTTCGAACAATTCTGTGAAGTTTTTTTCCGCATCTGAAATAAAATAAGTTAATTTTTAGTATTTTTAAGTAAGCATGCTTATTACTGTTCCTTATATCTTTTAGTAGAAAAAAAGCACAAAATCCATATGTTATCAATTCACAATTTAGACATTGATTAAGACTCTTCATAGCTTAAAGTGCCATTTAACAAACCTTCATTACCTAACTGACTTTATAAAAATCATCATGTTTAGATGATGAATCATGAAAATATTGTGTTTTTTACTGTAAATAAGGTAGATTTAAGGATTTTTTCACTCAGAAAATAATGTTTTTGATATTTATTTCTTTCATAGAAGGAATAGAACATTTTTATTTTTTAATAACTGTTAAGATCATTCACAGACAATTCTAAAACAGGTTTTAGTTTTAAAATCCATCAAGTAATAACCATTTTAGAGTTCTTTTTGTGTGAGTGTTCAAATAGGGAAAAATGGTGCTTTTCTTTAGTGAAGATAACATTGTGACGTCATCGCTTTTGTGACGTCATGACTTTATGATGTCATAATTTAGAATTATACAAACATAACAGAGTGTGTATTTATTCAATAATGAAAGGGAAAAGGAAAAGAAACCAATATAAGGTTGGTAACCAAGCCCATCTATTGCGTTGTGTATCCCTAACAACAGATCAAGGTTGTAGTGTTATTAATGGTGTTGCTCCATCTACAGCTCCATCTACACAGGTTTTAAAAAATTTATCTATGCAAGTTTTACCTGCACCACCTAAACTTAAATTTTCTAATTCCACTACAGATTTGACTCCTAAAAACACCACAGAATCTGTCTGGTTACCCCGCCTTACAGAAAAGGAATTTAAGCTGTACTCAAAAGAGAGTTACGATAAAAAATCTTATGTAGCTCCCCAAACTGAAAAATGTGCGACTACAGTCAAACTACTCAGACCGCATAAATTGTCAGATGATTATTTAGATGAATATTTAGAGGAGAAAAGTACTGAAAATAGAACAGTAGATAGAGATCTTAATATTTTAATGATCAATAGTCTTATAATATGTCATTTAAATAAAAGTCCAAAGTGTGTTGTTCCACATTTTGAACTGGTACAAGAGACTCAATGGGGTCTTGGTTGGATTTGGAAAATGAAGTGTACCAAGTGTAAATTTATTTCAGAAAAATATAAACTATTTAGAGAAATTGACACAGGACGTGCTGGTCGCAAGAGTGCTACAATTAACTATGGGTTTCAGACTGGCGTGATAAACTGTAATATTGGTAATGATAGCGCGCGACTACTTTTAACTAGTTCATGTATTCCTCCTATGTCAAAAGGAACAATGCAGAGAATAACAAATACTGTTTGTGACAAGGTTGTAAAACTTGCGGAAAATGAAACCGAACAAGTGGTTGAGAGTTTCAGAAAGAGAAATGAAACCTTAGGGTTAAATAAAAATAGTCCTGTAAAATTACAAATGGATGGTACCTATCAGAGTGTGCATATAAAAAGTAGGCATAAAATGGGACAAAATGCATCACAAGTCATTGGTATTGCCTGTGAAAATGAAACTGACAATCATGATATCATTGGTTTTCACCTTGTAAACAAACTTTGCTGGGTTGGTGCATGGTTACGCGGTAAAGGTTATGACATTGAATGTCCTAATCACGAGTACTGCACATCAAATACAAATAGGTATGATCCTTTGAGTGAGAAGGATCTTGGGTATGAAATAGGTAAAAAAATTGCTAAACTTGATTTACTTGTGGACTATTGTACTACTGATGGGGATGCAAAAAGTGTACAAGGTCTACAAGAAGCAATGCAGGAAATATTTGACCCTTTATGGTCAGTAAATAGACTGGCAGATACTATTCACCGGGGTCAAAGTCAGTTCCGTGAGGTATTGCGAGCAAAATTTAGTGTCGGTATGTTCCCTGGAGCTACAAAGGCCCAGAGGAATGATATTAAAATAGCTTTTGCCAATGATTTAAAATTACGTTCACATGGTATAATGAAATGTTTATTTGCAAAATATAATGGTGACCGACAACAAATTTCAAAATGTTTGCCACGCATTGTTAAGTCTGTTGTGAATTGTTATAGTGGTAATTGTAGCGATACGTGTAGATGGAGCATAACACTATGTAATGGTGGTATAAAAACTAGTTGGTGGTACAAATCTATTAACCTTAGCAGTCATGGTTTACAAAATGGGTCTTTGAAACCAAATAAGACTGACAAATTATTAATAGAATCATTGTTAGAAATGAAACTGTCTCAGACCGCATTAAATCAGATGCAATTTTTCAGCAATACAAATAAGTGTGAGTCCGTCAATAGGACAATTTCTACATACCTACCGAAGAATAAGAATTTTTCTCGCAATGCCTTAGGCCGTGCATCTGCAGCAGTCTTGAAAGTCAATAATAAACGGGATGTTGCATTGGCTAAGACCCTAAAAGCTGTAGGTTGTGGTCTGGGTAGAAAGTCTCGTGCTGTAGTGGCTCTGAAAAAAATACGTAAACGTGAAATATATGATTGTGCATATCAAAAAAGTTTACGTGTCAAATTAAACAGGTTAAAAGCTCGTAAAAAACAGGCTATCGATTTCTTGTTAAACAAGAGTGCGAAACAGGTTGATTAGTGGATATAAAAAACATCAGTTAGAACCAAAGCTATGTCAGAATTCAAGTCCGAAAGAATTCGTTCCACAGCCAGGTTGTAGTTCATGGCCAGATTAACATTTATATTAAAAGGTTACACAATATGGTTTTCTTTCAGCCTTTCAGGAAGCATATGTAGTTATTTATTTATTTATTTATTTACAGAGAATACTAAACATCTAATAATATATTAAAACAAACACTTTTCAGGAATATATGAGCATGATATGAGTTAGTTGTGTTTTTTTTTTAAATTAAAAAGTTTGTTTATTTTAAGTTTGTTATGAAAATGGGATAATGGTCCAAGACACTGAAATAAACCTTGTATCAGGCAAAAAGACCACTTCATATCTCCCAATGCATGCATCCAGCCACAGTACATGCATTTATTGGAAAACGCATACCTTGAAACAAAATTATAAACAAAATAAAACCATGTTAAATGAATATTACAACATTAGGTCATTCACAGTTTGCCTTTGTAACTCGATGTCATATTTGGATTTTTTCCTTTCTGTTATTTTTTCTTTTGTTTTTTGTTTACTTATTTAATTAATGACTGTCATACTTTGTTCATTGATTTGTCTCTATGTTTCACTTTCATTTAGTTCTCTACCGCATGTTTACTTCCTGTGATCACCTGTTGATTGAATGACCCAGTTTTCTGACACAGTAATGAAACCATCAAGAGTTACTCCCCTTGCACTGTAAAAATTAGTAAACACTGGCGAAAAAAAAACCACATAAATGTTTGACTGAGCTTATAATCTTGCATAAACATGTTTGCCATGTTTGTTTCAGTGTCTTGGGGGTATGAGGGTGGGCTTTTTTCCCATTTTCGTTTTTTACTTGTGTTAAAAACTGGTATTTTCAGAGATGATTAATGTGGAGGTAAAATGTGCAAGGTGCATATGTTTACTACAAAATCATAACAAACCACAATTTCAGATTCAGCATGCAGTTAGTATAGTTTGTGCCATGCACAATATGTGTGGTGCATTGGTGTGCAGCTACACATATTTTTCTTTGATTGTTAATCTCCCGAGGTTCTAAAACAATATGGTCTGTATTCACACACAATGCATTATGACAAAGGTGTGAAGCATCTAAATTTTTGGCTAAATCAGTAGATTTCAATTGCAAAATTTTTGCTAAACGTGCAACATTCATTTTAGTACGTTTGGCATTTGGGTATGTGACATTGATCATCCCTAGAATATAATTATTTCTCCTCTGAGTGGCCCCAGTCCAAATAACGCATGCCCCATTTTCTGCCTCTTCACTGTTTATAAGTATAAAATTGGTATATTTTTGATAAAAATCTAAATTATTGGTAGCCATTTTGTATTCTTTTTAATCAAATAGCACTAAAAGAGTGTAACTGACCTCGATTTCAGCAGCTCCCATCCGAAATTGTGATCATTGAACCATGAAACACTCCAACACCTTTGAAATAATAGTTCACAATTTGGGTCAACATTTTTAATTAATTCTCCATAGGCGACAATGGTAACGTTTTCCTCCATTGCTCAGTCCATATCGTTTACTTGAACATGTAGGATGGCTCATATCGAAGCTGATACATTTATACATGTTTGGTTAAATTTTCGGGGTGGCAAGTGAGATTACTTTTTTCGTAAATTGCTGGACCCCGGAAGATGGTGAAAAATGTCACTCTCCACATGAAATAATCCCAAAATTCTGATCATAAAACTCAATAAAAAAATTGTCCTTTCTAATAATTTATTTCAGGTCAAATCTACATATTTCTTTTCTCATCACATCAGCTCTATAAAACAGTTCTTATTGTTCATTTATGTCCATTTTTAAAATCACAGCATCCACAATTGTATCGCGGACTAATATTGTTTTTTAATTACGTCATCTGAGTTCCTCATCTCAAGGTCTATTAGGGACCCTGACCCATATTAGATCAGCAAATGTCAGATTCCACTTGTATTGCAGAATGAATTTCTTCGGTACACCTTTTCGAACAATTCTGTGAAGTTTTTTTCCGCATCTGAAATAAAATAAGTTAATTTTTAGTATTTTTAAGTAAGCATGCTTATTACTGTTCCTTATATCTTTTAGTAGAAAAAAAGCACAAAATCCATATGTTATCAATTCACAATTTAGACATTGATTAAGACTCTTCATAGCTTAAAGTGCCATTTAACAAACCTTCATTACCTAACTGACTTTATAAAAATCATCATGTTTAGATGATGAATCATGAAAATATTGTGTTTTTTACTGTAAATAAGGTAGATTTAAGGATTTTTTCACTCAGAAAATAATGTTTTTGATATTTATTTCTTTCATAGAAGGAATAGAACATTTTTATTTTTTAATAACTGTTAAGATCATTCACAGACAATTCTAAAACAGGTTTTAGTTTTAAAATCCATCAAGTAATAACCATTTTAGAGTTCTTTTTGTGTGAGTGTTCAAATAGGGAAAAATGGTGCTTTTCTTTAGTGAAGATAACATTGTGACGTCATCGCTTTTGTGACGTCATGACTTTATGATGTCATAATTTAGAATTATACAAACATAACAGAGTGTGTATTTATTCAATAATGAAAGGGAAAAGGAAAAGAAACCAATATAAGGTTGGTAACCAAGCCCATCTATTGCGTTGTGTATCCCTAACAACAGATCAAGGTTGTAGTGTTATTAATGGTGTTGCTCCATCTACAGCTCCATCTACACAGGTTTTAAAAAATTTATCTATGCAAGTTTTACCTGCACCACCTAAACTTAAATTTTCTAATTCCACTACAGATTTGACTCCTAAAAACACCACAGAATCTGTCTGGTTACCCCGCCTTACAGAAAAGGAATTTAAGCTGTACTCAAAAGAGAGTTACGATAAAAAATCTTATGTAGCTCCCCAAACTGAAAAATGTGCGACTACAGTCAAACTACTCAGACCGCATAAATTGTCAGATGATTATTTAGATGAATATTTAGAGGAGAAAAGTACTGAAAATAGAACAGTAGATAGAGATCTTAATATTTTAATGATCAATAGTCTTATAATATGTCATTTAAATAAAAGTCCAAAGTGTGTTGTTCCACATTTTGAACTGGTACAAGAGACTCAATGGGGTCTTGGTTGGATTTGGAAAATGAAGTGTACCAAGTGTAAATTTATTTCAGAAAAATATAAACTATTTAGAGAAATTGACACAGGACGTGCTGGTCGCAAGAGTGCTACAATTAACTATGGGTTTCAGACTGGCGTGATAAACTGTAATATTGGTAATGATAGCGCGCGACTACTTTTAACTAGTTCATGTATTCCTCCTATGTCAAAAGGAACAATGCAGAGAATAACAAATACTGTTTGTGACAAGGTTGTAAAACTTGCGGAAAATGAAACCGAACAAGTGGTTGAGAGTTTCAGAAAGAGAAATGAAACCTTAGGGTTAAATAAAAATAGTCCTGTAAAATTACAAATGGATGGTACCTATCAGAGTGTGCATATAAAAAGTAGGCATAAAATGGGACAAAATGCATCACAAGTCATTGGTATTGCCTGTGAAAATGAAACTGACAATCATGATATCATTGGTTTTCACCTTGTAAACAAACTTTGCTGGGTTGGTGCATGGTTACGCGGTAAAGGTTATGACATTGAATGTCCTAATCACGAGTACTGCACATCAAATACAAATAGGTATGATCCTTTGAGTGAGAAGGATCTTGGGTATGAAATAGGTAAAAAAATTGCTAAACTTGATTTACTTGTGGACTATTGTACTACTGATGGGGATGCAAAAAGTGTACAAGGTCTACAAGAAGCAATGCAGGAAATATTTGACCCTTTATGGTCAGTAAATAGACTGGCAGATACTATTCACCGGGGTCAAAGTCAGTTCCGTGAGGTATTGCGAGCAAAATTTAGTGTCGGTATGTTCCCTGGAGCTACAAAGGCCCAGAGGAATGATATTAAAATAGCTTTTGCCAATGATTTAAAATTACGTTCACATGGTATAATGAAATGTTTATTTGCAAAATATAATGGTGACCGACAACAAATTTCAAAATGTTTGCCACGCATTGTTAAGTCTGTTGTGAATTGTTATAGTGGTAATTGTAGCGATACGTGTAGATGGAGCATAACACTATGTAATGGTGGTATAAAAACTAGTTGGTGGTACAAATCTATTAACCTTAGCAGTCATGGTTTACAAAATGGGTCTTTGAAACCAAATAAGACTGACAAATTATTAATAGAATCATTGTTAGAAATGAAACTGTCTCAGACCGCATTAAATCAGATGCAATTTTTCAGCAATACAAATAAGTGTGAGTCCGTCAATAGGACAATTTCTACATACCTACCGAAGAATAAGAATTTTTCTCGCAATGCCTTAGGCCGTGCATCTGCAGCAGTCTTGAAAGTCAATAATAAACGGGATGTTGCATTGGCTAAGACCCTAAAAGCTGTAGGTTGTGGTCTGGGTAGAAAGTCTCGTGCTGTAGTGGCTCTGAAAAAAATACGTAAACGTGAAATATATGATTGTGCATATCAAAAAAGTTTACGTGTCAAATTAAACAGGTTAAAAGCTCGTAAAAAACAGGCTATCGATTTCTTGTTAAACAAGAGAGTGCGAAACAGGTTGATTAGTGGATATAAAAAACATCAGTTAGAACCAAAGCTATGTCAGAATTCAAGTCCGAAAGAATTCGTTCCACAGCCAGGTTGTAGTTCATGGCCAGATTAACATTTATATTAAAAGGTTACACAATATGGTTTTCTTTCAGCCTTTCAGGAAGCATATGTAGTTATTTATTTATTTATTTATTTACAGAGAATACTAAACATCTAATAATATATTAAAACAAACACTTTTCAGGAATATATGAGCATGATATGAGTTAGTTGTGTTTTTTTTTTAAATTAAAAAGTTTGTTTATTTTAAGTTTGTTATGAAAATGGGATAATGGTCCAAGACACTGAAATAAACCTTGTATCAGGCAAAAAGACCACTTCATATCTCCCAATGCATGCATCCAGCCACAGTACATGCATTTATTGGAAAACGCATACCTTGAAACAAAATTATAAACAAAATAAAACCATGTTAAATGAATATTACAACATTAGGTCATTCACAGTTTGCCTTTGTAACTCGATGTCATATTTGGATTTTTTCCTTTCTGTTATTTTTTCTTTTGTTTTTTGTTTACTTATTTAATTAATGACTGTCATACTTTGTTCATTGATTTGTCTCTATGTTTCACTTTCATTTAGTTCTCTACCGCATGTTTACTTCCTGTGATCACCTGTTGATTGAATGACCCAGTTTTCTGACACAGTAATGAAACCATCAAGAGTTACTCCCCTTGCACTGTAAAAATTAGTAAACACTGGCGAAAAAAAAACCACATAAATGTTTGACTGAGCTTATAATCTTGCATAAACATGTTTGCCATGTTTGTTTCAGTGTCTTGGGGGTATGAGGGTGGGCTTTTTTCCCATTTTCGTTTTTTACTTGTGTTAAAAACTGGTATTTTCAGAGATGATTAATGTGGAGGTAAAATGTGCAAGGTGCATATGTTTACTACAAAATCATAACAAACCACAATTTCAGATTCAGCATGCAGTTAGTATAGTTTGTGCCATGCACAATATGTGTGGTGCATTGGTGTGCAGCTACACATATTTTTCTTTGATTGTTAATCTCCCGAGGTTCTAAAACAATATGGTCTGTATTCACACACAATGCATTATGACAAAGGTGTGAAGCATCTAAATTTTTGGCTAAATCAGTAGATTTCAATTGCAAAATTTTTGCTAAACGTGCAACATTCATTTTAGTACGTTTGGCATTTGGGTATGTGACATTGATCATCCCTAGAATATAATTATTTCTCCTCTGAGTGGCCCCAGTCCAAATAACGCATGCCCCATTTTCTGCCTCTTCACTGTTTATAAGTATAAAATTGGTATATTTTTGATAAAAATCTAAATTATTGGTAGCCATTTTGTATTCTTTTTAATCAAATAGCACTAAAAGAGTGTAACTGACCTCGATTTCAGCAGCTCCCATCCGAAATTGTGATCATTGAACCATGAAACACTCCAACACCTTTGAAATAATAGTTCACAATTTAGATCAGCAAATGTCAGATTCCACTTGTATTGCAGAATGAATTTCTTCGGTACACCTTTTCGAACAATTCTGTGAAGTTTTTTTCCGCATCTGAAATAAAATAAGTTAATTTTTAGTATTTTTAAGTAAGCATGCTTATTACTGTTCCTTATATCTTTTAGTAGAAAAAAAGCACAAAATCCATATGTTATCAATTCACAATTTAGACATTGATTAAGACTCTTCATAGCTTAAAGTGCCATTTAACAAACCTTCATTACCTAACTGACTTTATAAAAATCATCATGTTTAGATGATGAATCATGAAAATATTGTGTTTTTTACTGTAAATAAGGTAGATTTAAGGATTTTTTCACTCAGAAAATAATGTTTTTGATATTTATTTCTTTCATAGAAGGAATAGAACATTTTTATTTTTTAATAACTGTTAAGATCATTCACAGACAATTCTAAAACAGGTTTTAGTTTTAAAATCCATCAAGTAATAACCATTTTAGAGTTCTTTTTGTGTGAGTGTTCAAATAGGGAAAAATGGTGCTTTTCTTTAGTGAAGATAACATTGTGACGTCATCGCTTTTGTGACGTCATGACTTTATGATGTCATAATTTAGAATTATACAAACATAACAGAGTGTGTATTTATTCAATAATGAAAGGGAAAAGGAAAAGAAACCAATATAAGGTTGGTAACCAAGCCCATCTATTGCGTTGTGTATCCCTAACAACAGATCAAGGTTGTAGTGTTATTAATGGTGTTGCTCCATCTACAGCTCCATCTACACAGGTTTTAAAAAATTTATCTATGCAAGTTTTACCTGCACCACCTAAACTTAAATTTTCTAATTCCACTACAGATTTGACTCCTAAAAACACCACAGAATCTGTCTGGTTACCCCGCCTTACAGAAAAGGAATTTAAGCTGTACTCAAAAGAGAGTTACGATAAAAAATCTTATGTAGCTCCCCAAACTGAAAAATGTGCGACTACAGTCAAACTACTCAGACCGCATAAATTGTCAGATGATTATTTAGATGAATATTTAGAGGAGAAAAGTACTGAAAATAGAACAGTAGATAGAGATCTTAATATTTTAATGATCAATAGTCTTATAATATGTCATTTAAATAAAAGTCCAAAGTGTGTTGTTCCACATTTTGAACTGGTACAAGAGACTCAATGGGGTCTTGGTTGGATTTGGAAAATGAAGTGTACCAAGTGTAAATTTATTTCAGAAAAATATAAACTATTTAGAGAAATTGACACAGGACGTGCTGGTCGCAAGAGTGCTACAATTAACTATGGGTTTCAGACTGGCGTGATAAACTGTAATATTGGTAATGATAGCGCGCGACTACTTTTAACTAGTTCATGTATTCCTCCTATGTCAAAAGGAACAATGCAGAGAATAACAAATACTGTTTGTGACAAGGTTGTAAAACTTGCGGAAAATGAAACCGAACAAGTGGTTGAGAGTTTCAGAAAGAGAAATGAAACCTTAGGGTTAAATAAAAATAGTCCTGTAAAATTACAAATGGATGGTACCTATCAGAGTGTGCATATAAAAAGTAGGCATAAAATGGGACAAAATGCATCACAAGTCATTGGTATTGCCTGTGAAAATGAAACTGACAATCATGATATCATTGGTTTTCACCTTGTAAACAAACTTTGCTGGGTTGGTGCATGGTTACGCGGTAAAGGTTATGACATTGAATGTCCTAATCACGAGTACTGCACATCAAATACAAATAGGTATGATCCTTTGAGTGAGAAGGATCTTGGGTATGAAATAGGTAAAAAAATTGCTAAACTTGATTTACTTGTGGACTATTGTACTACTGATGGGGATGCAAAAAGTGTACAAGGTCTACAAGAAGCAATGCAGGAAATATTTGACCCTTTATGGTCAGTAAATAGACTGGCAGATACTATTCACCGGGGTCAAAGTCAGTTCCGTGAGGTATTGCGAGCAAAATTTAGTGTCGGTATGTTCCCTGGAGCTACAAAGGCCCAGAGGAATGATATTAAAATAGCTTTTGCCAATGATTTAAAATTACGTTCACATGGTATAATGAAATGTTTATTTGCAAAATATAATGGTGACCGACAACAAATTTCAAAATGTTTGCCACGCATTGTTAAGTCTGTTGTGAATTGTTATAGTGGTAATTGTAGCGATACGTGTAGATGGAGCATAACACTATGTAATGGTGGTATAAAAACTAGTTGGTGGTACAAATCTATTAACCTTAGCAGTCATGGTTTACAAAATGGGTCTTTGAAACCAAATAAGACTGACAAATTATTAATAGAATCATTGTTAGAAATGAAACTGTCTCAGACCGCATTAAATCAGATGCAATTTTTCAGCAATACAAATAAGTGTGAGTCCGTCAATAGGACAATTTCTACATACCTACCGAAGAATAAGAATTTTTCTCGCAATGCCTTAGGCCGTGCATCTGCAGCAGTCTTGAAAGTCAATAATAAACGGGATGTTGCATTGGCTAAGACCCTAAAAGCTGTAGGTTGTGGTCTGGGTAGAAAGTCTCGTGCTGTAGTGGCTCTGAAAAAAATACGTAAACGTGAAATATATGATTGTGCATATCAAAAAAGTTTACGTGTCAAATTAAACAGGTTAAAAGCTCGTAAAAAACAGGCTATCGATTTCTTGTTAAACAAGAGAGTGCGAAACAGGTTGATTAGTGGATATAAAAAACATCAGTTAGAACCAAAGCTATGTCAGAATTCAAGTCCGAAAGAATTCGTTCCACAGCCAGGTTGTAGTTCATGGCCAGATTAACATTTATATTAAAAGGTTACACAATATGGTTTTCTTTCAGCCTTTCAGGAAGCATATGTAGTTATTTATTTATTTATTTATTTACAGAGAATACTAAACATCTAATAATATATTAAAACAAACACTTTTCAGGAATATATGAGCATGATATGAGTTAGTTGTGTTTTTTTTTTAAATTAAAAAGTTTGTTTATTTTAAGTTTGTTATGAAAATGGGATAATGGTCCAAGACACTGAAATAAACCTTGTATCAGGCAAAAAGACCACTTCATATCTCCCAATGCATGCATCCAGCCACAGTACATGCATTTATTGGAAAACGCATACCTTGAAACAAAATTATAAACAAAATAAAACCATGTTAAATGAATATTACAACATTAGGTCATTCACAGTTTGCCTTTGTAACTCGATGTCATATTTGGATTTTTTCCTTTCTGTTATTTTTTCTTTTGTTTTTTGTTTACTTATTTAATTAATGACTGTCATACTTTGTTCATTGATTTGTCTCTATGTTTCACTTTCATTTAGTTCTCTACCGCATGTTTACTTCCTGTGATCACCTGTTGATTGAATGACCCAGTTTTCTGACACAGTAATGAAACCATCAAGAGTTACTCCCCTTGCACTGTAAAAATTAGTAAACACTGGCGAAAAAAAAACCACATAAATGTTTGACTGAGCTTATAATCTTGCATAAACATGTTTGCCATGTTTGTTTCAGTGTCTTGGGGGTATGAGGGTGGGCTTTTTTCCCATTTTCGTTTTTTACTTGTGTTAAAAACTGGTATTTTCAGAGATGATTAATGTGGAGGTAAAATGTGCAAGGTGCATATGTTTACTACAAAATCATAACAAACCACAATTTCAGATTCAGCATGCAGTTAGTATAGTTTGTGCCATGCACAATATGTGTGGTGCATTGGTGTGCAGCTACACATATTTTTCTTTGATTGTTAATCTCCCGAGGTTCTAAAACAATATGGTCTGTATTCACACACAATGCATTATGACAAAGGTGTGAAGCATCTAAATTTTTGGCTAAATCAGTAGATTTCAATTGCAAAATTTTTGCTAAACGTGCAACATTCATTTTAGTACGTTTGGCATTTGGGTATGTGACATTGATCATCCCTAGAATATAATTATTTCTCCTCTGAGTGGCCCCAGTCCAAATAACGCATGCCCCATTTTCTGCCTCTTCACTGTTTATAAGTATAAAATTGGTATATTTTTGATAAAAATCTAAATTATTGGTAGCCATTTTGTATTCTTTTTAATCAAATAGCACTAAAAGAGTGTAACTGACCTCGATTTCAGCAACTCCCATCCGAAATTGTGATCATTGAACCATGAAACACTCCAACACCTTTGAAATAATAGTTCACAATTTAGATCAGCAAATGTCAGATTCCACTTGTATTGCAGAATGAATTTCTTCGGTACACCTTTTCGAACAATTCTGTGAAGTTTTTTTCCGCATCTGAAATAAAATAAGTTAATTTTTAGTATTTTTAAGTAAGCATGCTTATTACTGTTCCTTATATCTTTTAGTAGAAAAAAAGCACAAAATCCATATGTTATCAATTCACAATTTAGACATTGATTAAGACTCTTCATAGCTTAAAGTGCCATTTAACAAACCTTCATTACCTAACTGACTTTATAAAAATCATCATGTTTAGATGATGAATCATGAAAATATTGTGTTTTTTACTGTAAATAAGGTAGATTTAAGGATTTTTTCACTCAGAAAATAATGTTTTTGATATTTATTTCTTTCATAGAAGGAATAGAACATTTTTATTTTTTAATAACTGTTAAGATCATTCACAGACAATTCTAAAACAGGTTTTAGTTTTAAAATCCATCAAGTAATAACCATTTTAGAGTTCTTTTTGTGTGAGTGTTCAAATAGGGAAAAATGGTGCTTTTCTTTAGTGAAGATAACATTGTGACGTCATCGCTTTTGTGACGTCATGACTTTATGATGTCATAATTTAGAATTATACAAACATAACAGAGTGTGTATTTATTCAATAATGAAAGGGAAAAGGAAAAGAAACCAATATAAGGTTGGTAACCAAGCCCATCTATTGCGTTGTGTATCCCTAACAACAGATCAAGGTTGTAGTGTTATTAATGGTGTTGCTCCATCTACAGCTCCATCTACACAGGTTTTAAAAAATTTATCTATGCAAGTTTTACCTGCACCACCTAAACTTAAATTTTCTAATTCCACTACAGATTTGACTCCTAAAAACACCACAGAATCTGTCTGGTTACCCCGCCTTACAGAAAAGGAATTTAAGCTGTACTCAAAAGAGAGTTACGATAAAAAATCTTATGTAGCTCCCCAAACTGAAAAATGTGCGACTACAGTCAAACTACTCAGACCGCATAAATTGTCAGATGATTATTTAGATGAATATTTAGAGGAGAAAAGTACTGAAAATAGAACAGTAGATAGAGATCTTAATATTTTAATGATCAATAGTCTTATAATATGTCATTTAAATAAAAGTCCAAAGTGTGTTGTTCCACATTTTGAACTGGTACAAGAGACTCAATGGGGTCTTGGTTGGATTTGGAAAATGAAGTGTACCAAGTGTAAATTTATTTCAGAAAAATATAAACTATTTAGAGAAATTGACACAGGACGTGCTGGTCGCAAGAGTGCTACAATTAACTATGGGTTTCAGACTGGCGTGATAAACTGTAATATTGGTAATGATAGCGCGCGACTACTTTTAACTAGTTCATGTATTCCTCCTATGTCAAAAGGAACAATGCAGAGAATAACAAATACTGTTTGTGACAAGGTTGTAAAACTTGCGGAAAATGAAACCGAACAAGTGGTTGAGAGTTTCAGAAAGAGAAATGAAACCTTAGGGTTAAATAAAAATAGTCCTGTAAAATTACAAATGGATGGTACCTATCAGAGTGTGCATATAAAAAGTAGGCATAAAATGGGACAAAATGCATCACAAGTCATTGGTATTGCCTGTGAAAATGAAACTGACAATCATGATATCATTGGTTTTCACCTTGTAAACAAACTTTGCTGGGTTGGTGCATGGTTACGCGGTAAAGGTTATGACATTGAATGTCCTAATCACGAGTACTGCACATCAAATACAAATAGGTATGATCCTTTGAGTGAGAAGGATCTTGGGTATGAAATAGGTAAAAAAATTGCTAAACTTGATTTACTTGTGGACTATTGTACTACTGATGGGGATGCAAAAAGTGTACAAGGTCTACAAGAAGCAATGCAGGAAATATTTGACCCTTTATGGTCAGTAAATAGACTGGCAGATACTATTCACCGGGGTCAAAGTCAGTTCCGTGAGGTATTGCGAGCAAAATTTAGTGTCGGTATGTTCCCTGGAGCTACAAAGGCCCAGAGGAATGATATTAAAATAGCTTTTGCCAATGATTTAAAATTACGTTCACATGGTATAATGAAATGTTTATTTGCAAAATATAATGGTGACCGACAACAAATTTCAAAATGTTTGCCACGCATTGTTAAGTCTGTTGTGAATTGTTATAGTGGTAATTGTAGCGATACGTGTAGATGGAGCATAACACTATGTAATGGTGGTATAAAAACTAGTTGGTGGTACAAATCTATTAACCTTAGCAGTCATGGTTTACAAAATGGGTCTTTGAAACCAAATAAGACTGACAAATTATTAATAGAATCATTGTTAGAAATGAAACTGTCTCAGACCGCATTAAATCAGATGCAATTTTTCAGCAATACAAATAAGTGTGAGTCCGTCAATAGGACAATTTCTACATACCTACCGAAGAATAAGAATTTTTCTCGCAATGCCTTAGGCCGTGCATCTGCAGCAGTCTTGAAAGTCAATAATAAACGGGATGTTGCATTGGCTAAGACCCTAAAAGCTGTAGGTTGTGGTCTGGGTAGAAAGTCTCGTGCTGTAGTGGCTCTGAAAAAAATACGTAAACGTGAAATATATGATTGTGCATATCAAAAAAGTTTACGTGTCAAATTAAACAGGTTAAAAGCTCGTAAAAAACAGGCTATCGATTTCTTGTTAAACAAGAGAGTGCGAAACAGGTTGATTAGTGGATATAAAAAACATCAGTTAGAACCAAAGCTATGTCAGAATTCAAGTCCGAAAGAATTCGTTCCACAGCCAGGTTGTAGTTCATGGCCAGATTAACATTTATATTAAAAGGTTACACAATATGGTTTTCTTTCAGCCTTTCAGGAAGCATATGTAGTTATTTATTTATTTATTTATTTACAGAGAATACTAAACATCTAATAATATATTAAAACAAACACTTTTCAGGAATATATGAGCATGATATGAGTTAGTTGTGTTTTTTTTTTAAATTAAAAAGTTTGTTTATTTTAAGTTTGTTATGAAAATGGGATAATGGTCCAAGACACTGAAATAAACCTTGTATCAGGCAAAAAGACCACTTCATATCTCCCAATGCATGCATCCAGCCACACACAGTACATGCATTTATTGGAAAACGCATACCTTGAAACAAAATTATAAACAAAATAAAACCATGTTAAATGAATATTACAACATTAGGTCATTCACAGTTTGCCTTTGTAACTCGATGTCATATTTGGATTTTTTCCTTTCTGTTATTTTTTCTTTTGTTTTTTGTTTACTTATTTAATTAATGACTGTCATACTTTGTTCATTGATTTGTCTCTATGTTTCACTTTCATTTAGTTCTCTACCGCATGTTTACTTCCTGTGATCACCTGTTGATTGAATGACCCAGTTTTCTGACACAGTAATGAAACCATCAAGAGTTACTCCCCTTGCACTGTAAAAATTAGTAAACACTGGCGAAAAAAAAACCACATAAATGTTTGACTGAGCTTATAATCTTGCATAAACATGTTTGCCATGTTTGTTTCAGTGTCTTGGGGGTATGAGGGTGGGCTTTTTTCCCATTTTCGTTTTTTACTTGTGTTAAAAACTGGTATTTTCAGAGATGATTAATGTGGAGGTAAAATGTGCAAGGTGCATATGTTTACTACAAAATCATAACAAACCACAATTTCAGATTCAGCATGCAGTTAGTATAGTTTGTGCCATGCACAATATGTGTGGTGCATTGGTGTGCAGCTACACATATTTTTCTTTGATTGTTAATCTCCCGAGGTTCTAAAACAATATGGTCTGTATTCACACACAATGCATTATGACAAAGGTGTGAAGCATCTAAATTTTTGGCTAAATCAGTAGATTTCAATTGCAAAATTTTTGCTAAACGTGCAACATTCATTTTAGTACGTTTGGCATTTGGGTATGTGACATTGATCATCCCTAGAATATAATTATTTCTCCTCTGAGTGGCCCCAGTCCAAATAACGCATGCCCCATTTTCTGCCTCTTCACTGTTTATAAGTATAAAATTGGTATATTTTTGATAAAAATCTAAATTATTGGTAGCCATTTTGTATTCTTTTTAATCAAATAGCACTAAAAGAGTGTAACTGACCTCGATTTCAGCAGCTCCCATCCGAAATTGTGATCATTGAACCATGAAACACTCCAACACCTTTGAAATAATAGTTCACAATTTAGATCAGCAAATGTCAGATTCCACTTGTATTGCAGAATGAATTTCTTCGGTACACCTTTTCGAACAATTCTGTGAAGTTTTTTTCCGCATCTGAAATAAAATAAGTTAATTTTTAGTATTTTTAAGTAAGCATGCTTATTACTGTTCCTTATATCTTTTAGTAGAAAAAAAGCACAAAATCCATATGTTATCAATTCACAATTTAGACATTGATTAAGACTCTTCATAGCTTAAAGTGCCATTTAACAAACCTTCATTACCTAACTGACTTTATAAAAATCATCATGTTTAGATGATGAATCATGAAAATATTGTGTTTTTTACTGTAAATAAGGTAGATTTAAGGATTTTTTCACTCAGAAAATAATGTTTTTGATATTTATTTCTTTCATAGAAGGAATAGAACATTTTTATTTTTTAATAACTGTTAAGATCATTCACAGACAATTCTAAAACAGGTTTTAGTTTTAAAATCCATCAAGTAATAACCATTTTAGAGTTCTTTTTGTGTGAGTGTTCAAATAGGGAAAAATGGTGCTTTTCTTTAGTGAAGATAACATTGTGACGTCATCGCTTTTGTGACGTCATGACTTTATGATGTCATAATTTAGAATTATACAAACATAACAGAGTGTGTATTTATTCAATAATGAAAGGGAAAAGGAAAAGAAACCAATATAAGGTTGGTAACCAAGCCCATCTATTGCGTTGTGTATCCCTAACAACAGATCAAGGTTGTAGTGTTATTAATGGTGTTGCTCCATCTACAGCTCCATCTACACAGGTTTTAAAAAATTTATCTATGCAAGTTTTACCTGCACCACCTAAACTTAAATTTTCTAATTCCACTACAGATTTGACTCCTAAAAACACCACAGAATCTGTCTGGTTACCCCGCCTTACAGAAAAGGAATTTAAGCTGTACTCAAAAGAGAGTTACGATAAAAAATCTTATGTAGCTCCCCAAACTGAAAAATGTGCGACTACAGTCAAACTACTCAGACCGCATAAATTGTCAGATGATTATTTAGATGAATATTTAGAGGAGAAAAGTACTGAAAATAGAACAGTAGATAGAGATCTTAATATTTTAATGATCAATAGTCTTATAATATGTCATTTAAATAAAAGTCCAAAGTGTGTTGTTCCACATTTTGAACTGGTACAAGAGACTCAATGGGGTCTTGGTTGGATTTGGAAAATGAAGTGTACCAAGTGTAAATTTATTTCAGAAAAATATAAACTATTTAGAGAAATTGACACAGGACGTGCTGGTCGCAAGAGTGCTACAATTAACTATGGGTTTCAGACTGGCGTGATAAACTGTAATATTGGTAATGATAGCGCGCGACTACTTTTAACTAGTTCATGTATTCCTCCTATGTCAAAAGGAACAATGCAGAGAATAACAAATACTGTTTGTGACAAGGTTGTAAAACTTGCGGAAAATGAAACCGAACAAGTGGTTGAGAGTTTCAGAAAGAGAAATGAAACCTTAGGGTTAAATAAAAATAGTCCTGTAAAATTACAAATGGATGGTACCTATCAGAGTGTGCATATAAAAAGTAGGCATAAAATGGGACAAAATGCATCACAAGTCATTGGTATTGCCTGTGAAAATGAAACTGACAATCATGATATCATTGGTTTTCACCTTGTAAACAAACTTTGCTGGGTTGGTGCATGGTTACGCGGTAAAGGTTATGACATTGAATGTCCTAATCACGAGTACTGCACATCAAATACAAATAGGTATGATCCTTTGAGTGAGAAGGATCTTGGGTATGAAATAGGTAAAAAAATTGCTAAACTTGATTTACTTGTGGACTATTGTACTACTGATGGGGATGCAAAAAGTGTACAAGGTCTACAAGAAGCAATGCAGGAAATATTTGACCCTTTATGGTCAGTAAATAGACTGGCAGATACTATTCACCGGGGTCAAAGTCAGTTCCGTGAGGTATTGCGAGCAAAATTTAGTGTCGGTATGTTCCCTGGAGCTACAAAGGCCCAGAGGAATGATATTAAAATAGCCAATGATTTAAAATTACGTTCACATGGTATAATGAAATGTTTATTTGCAAAATATAATGGTGACCGACAACAAATTTCAAAATGTTTGCCACGCATTGTTAAGTCTGTTGTGAATTGTTATAGTGGTAATTGTAGCGATACGTGTAGATGGAGCATAACACTATGTAATGGTGGTATAAAAACTAGTTGGTGGTACAAATCTATTAACCTTAGCAGTCATGGTTTACAAAATGGGTCTTTGAAACCAAATAAGACTGACAAATTATTAATAGAATCATTGTTAGAAATGAAACTGTCTCAGACCGCATTAAATCAGATGCAATTTTTCAGCAATACAAATAAGTGTGAGTCCGTCAATAGGACAATTTCTACATACCTACCGAAGAATAAGAATTTTTCTCGCAATGCCTTAGGCCGTGCATCTGCAGCAGTCTTGAAAGTCAATAATAAACGGGATGTTGCATTGGCTAAGACCCTAAAAGCTGTAGGTTGTGGTCTGGGTAGAAAGTCTCGTGCTGTAGTGGCTCTGAAAAAAATACGTAAACGTGAAATATATGATTGTGCATATCAAAAAAGTTTACGTGTCAAATTAAACAGGTTAAAAGCTCGTAAAAAACAGGCTATCGATTTCTTGTTAAACAAGAGAGTGCGAAACAGGTTGATTAGTGGATATAAAAAACATCAGTTAGAACCAAAGCTATGTCAGAATTCAAGTCCGAAAGAATTCGTTCCACAGCCAGGTTGTAGTTCATGGCCAGATTAACATTTATATTAAAAGGTTACACAATATGGTTTTCTTTCAGCCTTTCAGGAAGCATATGTAGTTATTTATTTATTTATTTATTTACAGAGAATACTAAACATCTAATAATATATTAAAACAAACACTTTTCAGGAATATATGAGCATGATATGAGTTAGTTGTGTTTTTTTTTTAAATTAAAAAGTTTGTTTATTTTAAGTTTGTTATGAAAATGGGATAATGGTCCAAGACACTGAAATAAACCTTGTATCAGGCAAAAAGACCACTTCATATCTCCCAATGCATGCATCCAGCCACACACAGTACATGCATTTATTGGAAAACGCATACCTTGAAACAAAATTATAAACAAAATAAAACCATGTTAAATGAATATTACAACATTAGGTCATTCACAGTTTGCCTTTGTAACTCGATGTCATATTTGGATTTTTTCCTTTCTGTTATTTTTTCTTTTGTTTTTTGTTTACTTATTTAATTAATGACTGTCATACTTTGTTCATTGATTTGTCTCTATGTTTCACTTTCATTTAGTTCTCTACCGCATGTTTACTTCCTGTGATCACCTGTTGATTGAATGACCCAGTTTTCTGACACAGTAATGAAACCATCAAGAGTTACTCCCCTTGCACTGTAAAAATTAGTAAACACTGGCGAAAAAAAAACCACATAAATGTTTGACTGAGCTTATAATCTTGCATAAACATGTTTGCCATGTTTGTTTCAGTGTCTTGGGGGTATGAGGGTGGGCTTTTTTCCCATTTTCGTTTTTTACTTGTGTTAAAAACTGGTATTTTCAGAGATGATTAATGTGGAGGTAAAATGTGCAAGGTGCATATGTTTACTACAAAATCATAACAAACCACAATTTCAGATTCAGCATGCAGTTAGTATAGTTTGTGCCATGCACAATATGTGTGGTGCATTGGTGTGCAGCTACACATATTTTTCTTTGATTGTTAATCTCCCGAGGTTCTAAAACAATATGGTCTGTATTCACACACAATGCATTATGACAAAGGTGTGAAGCATCTAAATTTTTGGCTAAATCAGTAGATTTCAATTGCAAAATTTTTGCTAAACGTGCAACATTCATTTTAGTACGTTTGGCATTTGGGTATGTGACATTGATCATCCCTAGAATATAATTATTTCTCCTCTGAGTGGCCCCAGTCCAAATAACGCATGCCCCATTTTCTGCCTCTTCACTGTTTATAAGTATAAAATTGGTATATTTTTGATAAAAATCTAAATTATTGGTAGCCATTTTGTATTCTTTTTAATCAAATAGCACTAAAAGAGTGTAACTGACCTCGATTTCAGCAGCTCCCATCCGAAATTGTGATCATTGAACCATGAAACACTCCAACACCTTTGAAATAATAGTTCACAATTTAGATCAGCAAATGTCAGATTCCACTTGTATTGCAGAATGAATTTCTTCGGTACACCTTTTCGAACAATTCTGTGAAGTTTTTTTCCGCATCTGAAATAAAATAAGTTAATTTTTAGTATTTTTAAGTAAGCATGCTTATTACTGTTCCTTATATCTTTTAGTAGAAAAAAAGCACAAAATCCATATGTTATCAATTCACAATTTAGACATTGATTAAGACTCTTCATAGCTTAAAGTGCCATTTAACAAACCTTCATTACCTAACTGACTTTATAAAAATCATCATGTTTAGATGATGAATCATGAAAATATTGTGTTTTTTACTGTAAATAAGGTAGATTTAAGGATTTTTTCACTCAGAAAATAATGTTTTTGATATTTATTTCTTTCATAGAAGGAATAGAACATTTTTATTTTTTAATAACTGTTAAGATCATTCACAGACAATTCTAAAACAGGTTTTAGTTTTAAAATCCATCAAGTAATAACCATTTTAGAGTTCTTTTTGTGTGAGTGTTCAAATAGGGAAAAATGGTGCTTTTCTTTAGTGAAGATAACATTGTGACGTCATCGCTTTTGTGACGTCATGACTTTATGATGTCATAATTTAGAATTATACAAACATAACAGAGTGTGTATTTATTCAATAATGAAAGGGAAAAGGAAAAGAAACCAATATAAGGTTGGTAACCAAGCCCATCTATTGCGTTGTGTATCCCTAACAACAGATCAAGGTTGTAGTGTTATTAATGGTGTTGCTCCATCTACAGCTCCATCTACACAGGTTTTAAAAAATTTATCTATGCAAGTTTTACCTGCACCACCTAAACTTAAATTTTCTAATTCCACTACAGATTTGACTCCTAAAAACACCACAGAATCTGTCTGGTTACCCCGCCTTACAGAAAAGGAATTTAAGCTGTACTCAAAAGAGAGTTACGATAAAAAATCTTATGTAGCTCCCCAAACTGAAAAATGTGCGACTACAGTCAAACTACTCAGACCGCATAAATTGTCAGATGATTATTTAGATGAATATTTAGAGGAGAAAAGTACTGAAAATAGAACAGTAGATAGAGATCTTAATATTTTAATGATCAATAGTCTTATAATATGTCATTTAAATAAAAGTCCAAAGTGTGTTGTTCCACATTTTGAACTGGTACAAGAGACTCAATGGGGTCTTGGTTGGATTTGGAAAATGAAGTGTACCAAGTGTAAATTTATTTCAGAAAAATATAAACTATTTAGAGAAATTGACACAGGACGTGCTGGTCGCAAGAGTGCTACAATTAACTATGGGTTTCAGACTGGCGTGATAAACTGTAATATTGGTAATGATAGCGCGCGACTACTTTTAACTAGTTCATGTATTCCTCCTATGTCAAAAGGAACAATGCAGAGAATAACAAATACTGTTTGTGACAAGGTTGTAAAACTTGCGGAAAATGAAACCGAACAAGTGGTTGAGAGTTTCAGAAAGAGAAATGAAACCTTAGGGTTAAATAAAAATAGTCCTGTAAAATTACAAATGGATGGTACCTATCAGAGTGTGCATATAAAAAGTAGGCATAAAATGGGACAAAATGCATCACAAGTCATTGGTATTGCCTGTGAAAATGAAACTGACAATCATGATATCATTGGTTTTCACCTTGTAAACAAACTTTGCTGGGTTGGTGCATGGTTACGCGGTAAAGGTTATGACATTGAATGTCCTAATCACGAGTACTGCACATCAAATACAAATAGGTATGATCCTTTGAGTGAGAAGGATCTTGGGTATGAAATAGGTAAAAAAATTGCTAAACTTGATTTACTTGTGGACTATTGTACTACTGATGGGGATGCAAAAAGTGTACAAGGTCTACAAGAAGCAATGCAGGAAATATTTGACCCTTTATGGTCAGTAAATAGACTGGCAGATACTATTCACCGGGGTCAAAGTCAGTTCCGTGAGGTATTGCGAGCAAAATTTAGTGTCGGTATGTTCCCTGGAGCTACAAAGGCCCAGAGGAATGATATTAAAATAGCTTTTGCCAATGATTTAAAATTACGTTCACATGGTATAATGAAATGTTTATTTGCAAAATATAATGGTGACCGACAACAAATTTCAAAATGTTTGCCACGCATTGTTAAGTCTGTTGTGAATTGTTATAGTGGTAATTGTAGCGATACGTGTAGATGGAGCATAACACTATGTAATGGTGGTATAAAAACTAGTTGGTGGTACAAATCTATTAACCTTAGCAGTCATGGTTTACAAAATGGGTCTTTGAAACCAAATAAGACTGACAAATTATTAATAGAATCATTGTTAGAAATGAAACTGTCTCAGACCGCATTAAATCAGATGCAATTTTTCAGCAATACAAATAAGTGTGAGTCCGTCAATAGGACAATTTCTACATACCTACCGAAGAATAAGAATTTTTCTCGCAATGCCTTAGGCCGTGCATCTGCAGCAGTCTTGAAAGTCAATAATAAACGGGATGTTGCATTGGCTAAGACCCTAAAAGCTGTAGGTTGTGGTCTGGGTAGAAAGTCTCGTGCTGTAGTGGCTCTGAAAAAAATACGTAAACGTGAAATATATGATTGTGCATATCAAAAAAGTTTACGTGTCAAATTAAACAGGTTAAAAGCTCGTAAAAAACAGGCTATCGATTTCTTGTTAAACAAGAGAGTGCGAAACAGGTTGATTAGTGGATATAAAAAACATCAGTTAGAACCAAAGCTATGTCAGAATTCAAGTCCGAAAGAATTCGTTCCACAGCCAGGTTGTAGTTCATGGCCAGATTAACATTTATATTAAAAGGTTACACAATATGGTTTTCTTTCAGCCTTTCAGGAAGCATATGTAGTTATTTATTTATTTATTTATTTACAGAGAATACTAAACATCTAATAATATATTAAAACAAACACTTTTCAGGAATATATGAGCATGATATGAGTTAGTTGTGTTTTTTTTTTTAAATTAAAAAGTTTGTTTATTTTAAGTTTGTTATGAAAATGGGATAATGGTCCAAGACACTGAAATAAACCTTGTATCAGGCAAAAAGACCACTTCATATCTCCCAATGCATGCATCCAGCCACAGTACATGCATTTATTGGAAAACGCATACCTTGAAACAAAATTATAAACAAAATAAAACCATGTTAAATGAATATTACAACATTAGGTCATTCACAGTTTGCCTTTGTAACTCGATGTCATATTTGGATTTTTTCCTTTCTGTTATTTTTTCTTTTGTTTTTTGTTTACTTATTTAATTAATGACTGTCATACTTTGTTCATTGATTTGTCTCTATGTTTCACTTTCATTTAGTTCTCTACCGCATGTTTACTTCCTGTGATCACCTGTTGATTGAATGACCCAGTTTTCTGACACAGTAATGAAACCATCAAGAGTTACTCCCCTTGCACTGTAAAAATTAGTAAACACTGGCGAAAAAAAAACCACATAAATGTTTGACTGAGCTTATAATCTTGCATAAACATGTTTGCCATGTTTGTTTCAGTGTCTTGGGGGTATGAGGGTGGGCTTTTTTTCCCATTTTCGTTTTTTACTTGTGTTAAAAACTGGTATTTTCAGAGATGATTAATGTGGAGGTAAAATGTGCAAGGTGCATATGTTTACTACAAAATCATAACAAACCACAATTTCAGATTCAGCATGCAGTTAGTATAGTTTGTGCCATGCACAATATGTGTGGTGCATTGGTGTGCAGCTACACATATTTTTCTTTGATTGTTAATCTCCCGAGGTTCTAAAACAATATGGTCTGTATTCACACACAATGCATTATGACAAAGGTGTGAAGCATCTAAATTTTTGGCTAAATCAGTAGATTTCAATTGCAAAATTTTTGCTAAACGTGCAACATTCATTTTAGTACGTTTGGCATTTGGGTATGTGACATTGATCATCCCTAGAATATAATTATTTCTCCTCTGAGTGGCCCCAGTCCAAATAACGCATGCCCCATTTTCTGCCTCTTCACTGTTTATAAGTATAAAATTGGTATATTTTTGATAAAAATCTAAATTATTGGTAGCCATTTTGTATTCTTTTTAATCAAATAGCACTAAAAGAGTGTAACTGACCTCGATTTCAGCAGCTCCCATCCGAAATTGTGATCATTGAACCATGAAACACTCCAACACCTTTGAAATAATAGTTCACAATTTGGGTCAACATTTTTAATTAATTCTCCATAGGCGACAATGGTAACGTTTTCCTCCATTGCTCAGTCCATATCGTTTACTTGAACATGTAGGATGGCTCATATCGAAGCTGATACATTTATACATGTTTGGTTAAATTTTCGGGGGTGGCAAGTGAGATTACTTTTTTCGTAAATTGCTGGACCCCGGAAGATGGTGAAAAATGTCACTCTCCACATGAAATAATCCCAAAATTCTGATCATAAAACTCAATAAAAAAATTGTCCTTTCTAATAATTTATTTCAGGTCAAATCTACATATTTCTTTTCTCATCACATCAGCTCTATAAAACAGTTCTTATTGTTCATTTATGTCCATTTTTAAAATCACAGCATCCACAATTGTATCGCGGACTAATATTGTTTTTTAATTACGTCATCTGAGTTCCTCATCTCAAGGTCTATTAGGGACCCTGACCCATATTAGATCAGCAAATGTCAGATTCCACTTGTATTGCAGAATGAATTTCTTCGGTACACCTTTTCGAACAATTCTGTGAAGTTTTTTTCCGCATCTGAAATAAAATAAGTTAATTTTTAGTATTTTTAAGTAAGCATGCTTATT
>NW_027268868.1:0-20132 GCF_963676685.1 Mytilus edulis
TTTTGCTGTTATTGGGACCCCCTTGCCCCCCCCCCCCCCATAACATCCTTGTGGATAATCAGCATGGCTTCAGATCAAAACGCAGCTGTGAAACACAGCTACTTACTTTAAGTCATGAACTACTTAGTAACCTCCATAATGGTGTACAAATTGATCTTATTATTTTAGACTTTTCCAAGGCATTTGACAAGGTACCTCACAAAAAGTTATTAAGGAAGATGGATAATTATGACATAAGGGGAAATACCTGGAATTGGATAGTAACAGAACGCAACAGGTTGCCCTTGACGGAGAGGTATCTAGTCAAATGCCTGTGGTAAGTGGGGTGCCCCAAGGCTCAGTTTTGGGTCCACTACTTTTTCTTATCTTCATTAATGACCTAACCTGCAGCAGTAACATCAAAAACACGCTTGTTTGCAGATGATTGTATCTTATACAGAAACATAACAAATCAACAAGATTGTACCATACTACAAAATGATCTAAACTGCCTAGCCAATTGGGAACAAACTTGGGGTATGCAATTCCATCCAGAAGAATGCAACTCTCTCACTGTGACAAGATCACAGTCACCATTCAAACATGGCTATGTATTAAAAGGCCACATCTTAGAATCCGTCAGCACTGCAAAATATCTCGGTATCACCCTTTCTCACAGCATGTCTTGGGATACACATATAAATAATATTACTGCAAAAGCAAATAAGATCTTAGGCTTTCTAAAAAGAAACTTAAAAATAAACCAGGAAGAAACTAAAAGTTTGGCATACAAATCCATGGTACGTTCAAATTTAGAATACTGCTCTTCAGTTTGGTCACCTCACCCCCCCCCCCCCCCCCCCCCAAAAACAACATTGAAAAAGTACAAAGAAGGGCAGCACGCTATGTCACCAACAGATACCACAACACCAGTAGTGTCACTTCATGATTGGACCATCTTCAATGGAAGTCACTTGAAACTCGCAGAAACATCAATCGAGTCACTATGCTTTACAAAATCTCACACCATCTCATTGTAGTAGACCCAAACCTTTACCTTTTACCACAGCCAGTCAAAAACACCAGATTCACTAATTCATTACAATACCAAACATTTAGCACAAGAACAGACTACTTCAAGTACAGCTTTTTTCCATTCACAGTTGTACTGTGGAACTCACTCCCACAAAACGTTATCAGTGTTAACTCCCTGGATCAGTTTAAAATACTGATCCAGAGTCAGTATATTTAGATATCTAACCTGTTTGTAAATAATGTAAATGAGTTAATTTTTGTTTTGTTTTTGCACAAAATGTTTTGGAATTATTGCACAAAATTAGTTATAATATTTTATTAAGTGTCCTGTTTGCGATGCGCCGACGTATAGTCATCAATCTGCTGATGGATCGTCACGTATGATGTAGATGTAGATGTAGATGCAGGTATGCTGATGATGCTCTTTACATTAACAATCCAAACTTTTTCTGATTTTTACCCAATATATCTTCCTGAACTAGACAAATGAAACCACAGAGATACAGCTGACTATTGTCTATACATTTACCTCGAATTTGGTAACAGCGCTCATTTTAGTACCCGCATATTTGACAAACGAGACGATTTCAATTTTGAAATTATAAATTGTCTCACCGTAGCAGCTATATACCAACTTCACCCGGGTTGTACTTTTTTGGAGGATGGGCACGTTTTGTATGATGACAACTCTAAAGGGGTGGTTATTGATTGTTGATTAATCCTGAATGACAAGTTAATCCCAAGAAGTTCCAGACTATCTCTGGTTATGAAATCACGAACACATGTATTATAAATTGAGATCATACAAAAATATAGAACTTTATTTATTTGTTTAATTTAACTTGACTTACGTATTGTGTATATGGTATTTCCAGGGTAATGTATAGGGGTAGAAAACTTACCTCATGTATATGCAAAGTCTGGTACATTTTTATCAAAAATGCGACATAACTTGCACTCAATGGCCAGCAATCTTGTCTTAATTTTCTGTCGATTACCGTGCATATGTTATCCCGTAAAAAATGTTGTGCAAAGGATTTTGCATAAATATAGTTATTACATATTGTCGATATAAAGATAGAGTGCTTGTTTACACTTCAACACAGTCGTCCACGTAAAGAAGCATTCTCGATCATACAAAAATACCCCCCAAAATCGGAACCATTTGCCAAAATTATTAAGCAGTCTGAAACATTTTTGATGCAAAATCCAATTTGTTAATATTAAAATCTTAAAGCATTAGGACTAAATCGACTTATGGTCGAACGTCAAGCTACATGAGGCCTGTGAATACATATATTTTGGAATTATATAAGTCATGAATTTCCGAGATTTTTTTATATGTCCTTTCATTAAGTCCATTGGAAGTGTACTGATTGATATTTTAGTCCAGGAACAGGATTTATTTATTAGTTTGAACTAGTAGCTTTCAGTAACTATGAGTACTCTTAGTTAACCATATTTATGTATAGTGGATTGGGAACAAGTCATTACAACTTAAATTCATCCCTTTCCATTTTGCGAGTGCGAGTGCTGCCTTGTAGCGGCATAACCTGCTCTTTTTCGAAATCTACAAGGGTGTCTTTTACGTGCAAGAAATATTGCTCTCTCTTAACACGAGTCCGCCATTTATCGCCCCCCTCTGACGGACTATCATCGCTTCTTAAGACCATACTCGCAAACGGTGTCGAGGGAGAGCAGAAAAATGTAAGTCCCTTTGCAGTCCGATGCGATAACCACTACACCACGGCTCTCTTTCGAGTACTCTTAGATCTGTACTGTATGTCCCTATAGTCTTTATTGTTAGTCTTTTTGTGCTTTGTGTCGATCTTACTTATAAGTCCAGACTTTTAAACTAATTTTTACAGTTTCTTCTTATGTTGCATTGTTTTCTCTACTGTCCCAGGGAATAAAGTAGTAAAGTTGAGTATGCTTGAAAACATATTTAATGCCGACACATACTGCATGTACCTGTCACAAGGCATGAGCTTGTTATAAGTAATACAGTGCTTCTTGTTGGTTGCTGTCTATCATATTTATTTTCTCGTTTAATGTGTTTTTATATTTGGTCATGGTTGGCCCTTTGTATAGATTTCTATACAATTTGGGTTTTGCTCATTATTGTGTGTCGTACGAAGACCTTCAGTTTCTTATACATCTACGTCATTTGGTCTTTAATGTATGGTTTGTCTTATTGTCAATCATACCACATTCTTGTTTATAAATCAATCTTTCAGAAAAACGAAATTGAGTCTATAAAATTGAGAATGGAAATGGAGAATGTGTCAAAGAGACAACAACCCGACCATAGAGCAGACAACAGCCGAAGGCCATTAGGGGTCTTCAATGCAGCGAGAAACTCCCGCAATTGGAGGAGTCCTTCAGCTGGCCCCTTTAACCATATCTATACCATATTCTAAATGAAAATTCTTTCGTTTTAGTTATGTTGTTGGTTTTTACAACTTTTGATTTAAAATTTTGTATACCACACATGATCACACATCATGTAGTTATATCTCCTTTTTGGCAAGTATATGCTTTGCTTATGGTACGTTTCCATGTGGTTATTACATAAGTTAATTGCTCTCCAATAGTATATGGTATAAGAGTGCTATGAATCACATTTTTTTTTAAAAGAAAGTTCGAAAGATCTGTTCGAGTACATACAATTTAAGTCTATTTCCTCTTGCTGATAAAGTTTCTTTTCTAATATCATACTTATGACAGAAAGCAACACATCAAATTGAAACTTTTTATGAAGATGGACTGACATCCACAAGGGTAACGTCATCCTTTGACCCCCTTATCAAAATTTATATAACTTAAATATTTTTTTTATCAAAAAGGGACCACTGTAATATTATGCAGATGGTAAATTTGAGAATGAAATGGTTAATAATAAATACCATTTCCTTCTGTAACCTTATAATACTTTAATTTCAACATTGTAATCTACAAATGTAGTTCACCACAACTGATATATTTTCAGGGTGATTTAGATGCAAACATACTCTGATAAATTTTAAATTGTGGCTGTTGGTAAAACACTGAAAGTAAAAATCCTTGTACTTGTATTCATTTTAAACAATGAAATTTTGTTTGAAATCTGACTTTTTTCGCTTTTTTTTTTTTTTATTGAAAACGGTGTTTAGCCTAGTTTTTGTATAATGATGTTTTTGCATTTATTTTACATATGTGTAAGATAGACATATTATTCTCTATATTCAACTTACCTTTCTACTTAATTTGTTAACAACCTTTGCAAATGTTTGTTAAAATATATCTTAAATTCAACAACAAGAGAGAACACTCTTTCAGCATGAGGTTAATGTCCTCAGCTGTTTTCCCCATATTCCCTCGTGTCTATGTGCAATGTAGTAAAATCTCAATGACGAATGTAGAGGGACCAACAGAGTCAACATAAATAACATTCATTGGCAATCAAACCACATCCTCTTTTTTATAAGAAAATACAAAATATCAAAATATGCATTTATTACACAATATCGAATACATTTTTAGAAACAACTAATGCACACACAAACATTCTAAGGGCACAACCATCTAACTCCAAGCCGGGGATGGTCTATCATGGCTTTTCACAATCAGAATTTGTTTAGAGAAAAGTGCGAACTTTTTTTTCAACGCTTTCAATCAAATACTTGTTTTCTTCAAAATTTAACACTATTAGGTATTGGGGAAAATCAGGATTGAGAATATTTTTTTGTAATCTGCTTGCCCACAATATTATTTTTCGTCAAAAATAGGATCAGAATATTTTTAAGAACGAAACATATCCCCTTTTGAAGTTAAATGGTCGTTCCCTAATTCACTGACTCACAATAGGCTTTCAATTGTTCCCTAATTCACTGACTCACAATTGGCTTTCAATTTGCTTACAATATAAAAATTATATATACTGTTAATAAACATACTAAAGAGTTGCTTTAGTTTTGACAAGAAATTGACTTCAAATTTTGATTGTCACAGTTATGGTAATTACCTGAATGAACTAAATGCCATGATAAAAACTTAATATGCTATTTAATAAGGCCATCCATAACTCATTCATAGTTCTTCGGATTTAAAAAGTTTGCTCGCTTCAAAATTTTAGAAATTTCAGAAATCAATTTACCGTGTCATTAACAGATAATTCGGGATTATCGGCCCTTTTATAGAGATCAACAATTTCATATATCGTATTCCTCAATATCAAGGAATACAAACAAAGGATGGTCGACTCAGAGTAAGACAAGTGTGTACGGGTAGTGTGACATATCGTTCTGTGTAAAAAGACCACCCTCCATCAATTAAATATCGCAATGACTGACTCATGACTTGTTACTTGCGTATTCTAAATATGAACGTACTGTAGCCATTTTAGAACCTATTATAGTCTATTCTTCATAGATCTTCATAAACACGCCTGTTCGCGATCGGTTGTGTGGAATGTAAAAATAAGCTGCCACACCAAATGAAATGAGCTGGGAAGAACATCGACTTTTTAGAATAAAACTATGGATTGAATGAAAATGATTGAATAAAATGAGTATATTTAATACAAAATTCTTAGTATACTATTAATATTTACTGAAAACGTTTCCCGTACAAAGAATAAAAACTGACATGCATTATTAAATCTACATTTTTGTTCATTTTATAAATCACATAGGACGGAACAAATTCATAAAATATTATTTTCTTATAAAAACCCGTATTTTATTGTAATCCAAAAGAAAATTACATAAAGTTTTTATAAACATTATGTTGGATCCTGTTAGGCCTACATGATTTTGATTAGATCATTTAGATGTGAAAAATATATATGGTACTATAATGAAAACAATGATGCTATATTATCTTAATACTATACTACATGTCAACATTATCCTTTGTTTTTTAGCCATTTGAGTCGTATATATGATATAATACTTTGGTTAGTTTACTAAGCTAAGCCTCCTATATTCGTTTCTACAAATAGTTGAAAATAACCTTACAGTTTTTGTGTGATAATCTCAAACTATAAGACACTTTGGCATTTGAAGCAACGAGACACCTTGAATCGAGTATTTTGTTCTTTTCTATCACTTTTGCTTTTTACTTTTGGCAATATTGACAATATTTACAATCTTATAATATCTTTGATAACAGCAGTATAAAATGACAGCATTGACTATATAAGTAGAAACACACACCACACACACATCATCTAGTATATATACTAGTATATACGCCAGGTAGGCGGAGCCAAAGTTCGCCACAATACTTGTTCCTAAAGCAAAGCTTGCTAGACTGCCGGATACCGTCATTGCTGGAATAAACAAAATACAAGTATTTTATGGGCAACCTATCCTGTAGTCAAAACAGGTTCTTAAATCGTACATTTTAATTAGTATTGTGTTCAACTAATTCGTATCGTACGGTATGTACTAGTTTTGCACATGGTAAGTAATACATCTATTGTGAATTATACCATTTGTATGCAACAGATGCGATATTCGATGGCCTGTGTTTCCTATCATGATTTCCTTGATAGAGGGTTGCTGCTCACAAGGAAGCTATATAATCAAAAGTTCCAAATGATGAAGACGAAATCATCACTTCGTAAATTTTACGGACGCCATCACGAGTAATCCCTTTTCACGAATGCGACTATCCGAATTAATCTATTTACCGGGTTTGTAATAATTAACATGAGCAATACGACGGGTGTCACATGTGGAGAAGGATCTGCTTAGGCAGCAACCATTTGATTTTCGGGGGGGGGGGGGGGGGGGGGGGGGGCTGCTGAGGGTGAAACAAACAAATTTTTTTTCTCAGAATCAAAAACAAATTATTTTTTTCTCCAAAAACTGGAAACAAACTTTTTTTTCCAAAAAAAACCATAGCACCCTCCCCCCCCAGAAAATCAAATGGTTGCTGCCTTACCCTTCCGGAGCACAAGAGATCACCCCAAGTTTTTGGTGGTGTTCGTGTTGCTTAGTCCTTTTTCTATGTTGTGTCTTGTGTACTTTTATGTGTCTGTTTGTCCTTTATCGTTTTCAGTCATGGCAATGTCGGTTTATTTTCGATCTATGAGTTTGACTGTCCCTCTGGTATCTTTCGCGCCTCTTTTATCAAAAAGAGCGTTAAAGCAAAATAAACAATAAAGTAGAGCAAAATCAGGGCAAGGAATCAGAGCATCTACATGAGGGAAACATATTCCTTAATTAAAAATAATTTCCAAAATTGTGTAACAGCAAACTTTAACAACATAAAATCCGTATTTTTATGCCAGTACCGAAGTACTGGTTACTGGGCTTGCGATACCCTCGAGAACTATCTGTCCATCAAGTATGGTAAACAAAATATCATTGAAAACAAAATATCATTGCGCAAATCGAAAATATTATCAATTAAAGACATACCACATATAATTTGAAGGATGTAGAACATCATACCAAAAATACTATTTGGCTGATTTAATACACTTGTTTTTCCGACGATGTACTCCAATAATCCAAAACCTTTTCCGTACCTGAAGATAATAAACAAACATTCAATTCTCAACATTTTACCGCACATCTTGATAATTAAAATAATGGTGTAAACACTATTTTTAATTCATTCATATCTTTATATTTTATAGTTGAATAAAATCAACTGACCATGTTCTCGTACTGCATGGATGTACATTTAAAATGCGTTCGAAGTTTATATACAGTCGTCCATCGTCATCATCATTTTAAAACAACCAAGATACATAACATTTCGTGAATGTGTGACAAAGTTTCATCTGTAAATAAACTTAAACCACAGACTTAGCCTAAATTTGACGAAACGGTGACATCAACTAAGTCGACAGGGTGTTGGATGTCTCGACTTCGTGGCTTGTCGCAAGAGACAGAAAAAGGAGAAAGTCGGATATGTCTTTCACATGCATCCATACAACACTCCTGGCACGTGTACTGATTTCAAGTCATTGGCTAACGTGTCATCTTTACATTGGCTGCCTCTGTTCATTATATGAATAATTGTATCTACTCTAGCCAAGTAGAATATTTTAATTTATCCGTATAGATATGCATTTACTTGTCATTTCCAGCTGTATATTCAGCATTAATGTACAGGGACGGGAATAAACCAGGGGCGGATCCAGCCATTTTAAAAAGGGGGGGGGGGGTCCTAACCCAGGACAAAAATGGGGGGGGGGGGTCCAATTACATGTCCCACTTCAAATGCATTGATCGTCCAAAAAAAGGGGGGATTCCAACCCCCGGAACCCCCCCCCCCCCCTCCTCTGGATCCGCGCCTGTAAACGCAAGGCGAATTCAAAATACCGGTAAAGTTTTATCTAATTTCAAATTTATTTCTGGATATTTTTAAGAAATAAAACTATGAGACATGAACTCAGAAACAAAATATCGAATGTAGTAGTCATATCAAACAAGTATCATGATTGCATCACAAATCAGTTTTTAAATGACTCCTGATTAAACGAAAAGTCAAAGCAGTGTCTGCATAAAGTTTTGTGCCAATGATTTCGGAAATTATAATATAAACCTAGGTAATTGACACTTAGTTCTAGATCAGCAGACAAAAGGAAATCGGTGGTCTCGTAGTTGTCAGTTCGAACACTGGCCGAGTCAAACCAAATACTGTACAGTTTGTTTTGCTGGTACTCCAAAATTAAGGATTAAGAGCAAAGACTGGTCGTCTCTGAGTCAGAATAATGTGTCCGGGTAGGGTGACGTGTCTTCTTGTGGACTGTTAACTAGCACGTTAAAAATCCAACACAGAATGTCAGTCTAATACTAAGCAGTGTATATATTCATATCGCACTAGCATAGTATCATCCTCAATCTGAATTCAGTTTGCCAAGTAGACGTTAAATAGCCAACCACCCATCTATCCACCCACAGAAGAATCCTTCTTAGAGAACAACTGTCTGTTTACAGAAATATAACAGACACATCTGATTAGGCCAAACAAAATAATACGTGTTTCTGCTAAACCTACCCTAGTTTTTAGTGCCTAACCTAACACTTTTATTCCATTTTGGAACAAGCGCTGATAAAGACAGTCTGATTCCCTTGTAGTAACCAGCTAAAAAATGTTTGTTAAATAAAATGACATTGCCTACCTACCTACCCTATATATTTTTTCTGCACATTAGCGGAAACAGATATTTAAGTGACATTCATAATCAAAAATATTTATTTTTTTATAGTAACAAAATCCATAAAAATATGATGTTCAAGCTAGTGAACATGTGGATACTTCCTTTTTAAACACCTAACTTCGTCCTCAAGCTTTTCCTGATGTTCAATTTAATGCTTCCTATCGTAAAATCAATCCTGTACATATTTGAATTTTGTGAAAAAAATAATTACCAGGTATATTTCCATACACTATACAGTTGTATAGATACTTATTATTATTGTAAGACATTTTTTTCAAAATTATTTTAATAAAGTTACTAATTGTCAGAGAAGACAAACAATAAAGTCTAAAGAAATATAAAATGTTTGTTACTAGAAAAAAAATGATAATGATAATTGTAAATATTTGAAAAATAAACTAAAAGGTGATTTTTGCCATTGTGTCACGATATTTACCATAACAATGGAACTTTAAAAGTAATGAACCGGCTCTTATTTGTACATTTCAATAGTACACGTATGAAACCCTCACAACTTTGTGAAAGGAAACGACAAATGATCATATAACAAATTCGATAATTCTTTTATCATTTCACTGAAGTGTATTTGACCATTGTTTCCCTGCAATAAATAACCTTTGAAAATGATATACTCGTGTTAACCGTTCATTGGTGAATTTATGGTATTCTGAATTTATAGTTATTCCCCTTCATTATAGCCAAGAATTTAAAAAGACGTTCTTTTACCGGGAAACGACTTTAAAATTATGCCAAACAAGGAAATACATAGTTTGAAACTAGTATTGAAAAATAGAAAGAAAAATATATTATATACTTTGTAATCTATTCAATATTTGTAAAACTTATAAACGCTGACGTGTACTTACTTTGATGTGAACACTTTAGAACAGCTCATTTTAGGATTTATGTCACACCATGCTTTAAAACTGGAGTCTCCCTCTGCGTGGATTTCAACATAAAGTGCGTACACGGACAATAGCATTCCAACTGTGCAGAATATAAGCAAGACATTGCCAAATAAACGTGCAGATTTACGCAGCTGAATTGCTTCGTTTGCCATTGTTTATATTGACGCTTATGTCAATAAAAACATTATTTTTATATTCAAACAAAATTTACATATTATAGCTATATTTATAAATATGAATTAAATTATTTTAATCTGAACTTTAAAAAAACCTAAAGATAGCTTTTTAGGTTGAATAATGCTTTTTATCTGGCTTATTTGCAATGATTAAATCGATCTACACAAAGGTCATTAAATATCACGTGTAACGTCCTACATTTTGACTTTTTTGTCGACCACACAAATAGTCTAAACATTTCCTTCGTTGTCAGAGGCTGTGTTAAGCATGGTTTTAAGATATTTCTACGATTTGATGTCTCAGCCATCGAGAGCAGTGTACATTTTTCTGAAAATTAACAAAATTCCATTCGAACCTAAAGCAGTTGCTCTAAGAAAAGGTATGTATGGCATATTTGATCATATTTGTGTTAAGTTTTATGTTGGTACCGTATTTATTCCATGATTTATGTCGAACGGGTAACTTTATCAAGGACTCCCACGTCTTTTGCTGGACGGCTCAGTCACGCAAGATCAGTTGGTACCGCCATGGGTATTACATCTATGGTACCGTATACATATATTCAATAATTTATGTCGAACGGGTAACTTATGATCAAGGACTCCTCATTTCATTTGCTTTGAATTATCACACGTCTTTTGCTGGACGTCTCAGTCACGCGAGATCAGTTGAAAGGCATGGAAAAATCATATTATTTTAAAAAAAGAAATATGATAGTGCAGGGATAACTATGATGAACTTTGACGTGGTTGTCATTATATAGATGTGTGTCTTTTTTAAACTGATGCATGCATTTTACTAAATTTTAAATAAATTTTTGCATTTTTCTATGATCTTGCCAACAGAGACGTGTTGTTTTAAATGTCTTGAGGTATAGAGCTGTTGCCAGTTGTACTTCATGGCTTGTTAGTAGTATAATAATAGTCACAAATTGTATACCAGCGTTTTAAATGAAAGACTGAAATATGTGTGAATATTGATAAAACTTGAAATTAGGTAAACATTTGTAAGTGGTCTAGATGATGAAATAGACAGATTTTTTCTTATAAATAGTTTTTGGATTCATGCAATGCGCCCTTTTACTGGGTAGCAACATAGAAAAAGTATCAGCGATTCATGATCATACCAAAGTCAAACATGTCACATGATAACGTAATTTTATATTGATGTTTCTTTTTGTACAAACTGATAAAAGATTTTCAATGTATAGGTTTTAACAGGAAAGTTCATAATGTACATTTTAATTTACTCGGGATTTTAACGCCAACATATTAAATCCGCCATATTTTTTTTTATAGGAGAGCATTATTCGGACGAATACAAGAAAGTTAATCCTTTCAGCTTAGTGCCTGTTCTCGATGATAATGGATTTATTTTAACAGAAAGGTAAACATTGTGATCAATAGACCAAATCAAGGGTCAAATGTTATCTAGAGGTTCTCATACGGTTTTCAAAAATCTTTTTTTTTTGTGTGTTTTTTATTTTATGCCCCACCTACGATAGTAGAGTGGCATTATATTTTCTGGTCTGTGGGTCTGTTCGCTCGTTCGTTCGTTCGTTCGTCTGTTTGTTCGTTCGTCCGTCCGTTCGTTTGTCTGTTCGTCCGTCCGTTTGTCCCGCTTCAGGTTAAAGTTTTTGTCAAGGAAGGTTTTGATGAAGTTGAAGTCCAATCAACTTGAAATTTAGCACACATGTTCCTTATGCTGTGATCTTTCGATATTTTAATGCCAAATCAGTGATTTCTGCCATTTTCACGGTCCATTGAACATAGAAAATGATAGTGCGTATGGGGCATCCGTGTACTATGAACACATTCTTTCGGTCTCTATATATATTTTCACGATATTTAGTAGATTTTTTCCTTATGGAAATGGTTGACATACACTGATACGAACCACACAAAGTAAATTTTTTACTAATTATAGTTTTATTTTACAGTATTTGTTACACTATAAATATCTATTTCAATGATGAACCACTAACATCAGAAGCTATCAAGAAAACAAGAAAGTATATAAGGTTAAGATTCTTGAAACTTTTTAATAATTTGATATAGGGTTACGGAGAAGTTGCCGATACAAAAATGAAACTGACAGTTATTCTACTTTTTCATACTGTTGAATAATGAATTTTTCAGTGTTGCCATTTTGAAATATTTGGTTGCAAAGTATAACTTACCAGAGCACTGGTATCCTAGAACGAACTTACAAGCCCAAGCAAGAGTAGACGAATATATGAACTGGCAACATTGGAATACCAGGCTGAAGTCAGCATATCTCTTCAGGAATCTGGTAATTTTCCTAATTGTTGGATACATATTTATCTAATTTGATGAATAGTAGTACTTTTTAATTGAGGTCACTATAAGGTTTTCAAGCAACAATCCACCTGTGTGTATACCATACGTCAACCCCCGAGTAATTACATGTTTTATTAAAGGCACTGCTTATATTGCAGTCGTCATATTTATCTGCCCAAAGATAATGTATGAATTCTAACATCGTTAGTAGTGGTCGATTACGGGAAGAATTCAGTTGAGACACTATGATCATAGAATTTCCACCAATTTCCGTAACAAGACTACCAAGTGTAGCCACTTACGAGGTTTCATACTTGGAGAAAAAGTAGAACAGTAAACTCCAAGGCAAATCAGGAAAAAATATTTCATACAACATGCAGTAGTATAATTATCTGTGTTATAGACAAAAAAAACAACGTAAAACATTCCGGAAACACCCAAAAATGCTGACAATTACCTATAGCAAGCGTCAAACACCAAATTGGTTTATACAGAAATTTTGCTCGCCTACACTCCTAATATCGACCTCTGTACTGCCGTGTAGATTTTATACAATCTACAGATATTAAAGGAAAACCTCAAAATTACAAACTGAATGCAATGAGTTCGCAAGAAGAGTTTACCTATAAGTAACCTGTCTCAAGTCAGGAGCCTCTTGCCTTTGTTGGTCTTATATATATTTTTTTTAATTTTAATTCATTTATATGTTTTTGAGTTTGATGTGACGTCCTATTTCATTTAACTAGTACACATTTTGTTACGGGACTAGCTGAAGGCCTCCAATGTGAGATTTCTCGCTGAGTTGCTGACCCATTGGTGGTCTGCTCGTTGGTCGGGTTGTTGTCTATTTGACACATTCCCTATTTCCCCTCTCAATATGATATAAGTGTCACTTCCAGTGGTGCTGATATGATCAAATCGCCGTTTCAGAATATTAGTAAACAATAAAACATATAAATGATGACTGGAACTTTATCTTTCCAGTTGATTGAACAAAAGCTTTGAGCAGACCAGTTGATTGGGATAAAGTAGAACAGTTTAGAACAGAAGTAAAGAAAACTGTAAAATTCTTAGAAAATGTTTGGCTGAAAGATCAACCTTTCCTTTGCGGACAAGAAATTTCTGTAGCTGATATCCTGGGAATCTGTGAATTAATACAGCTGTACGCTGTCAATGAAGAATATTTGTATGAAGAGAATTCTGTGGTCAAAGCATGGATGGATCGAGTTAAGGAGAGGCTACAGCCTCACTTTGACGAAGCTCACAAACTGACATACAGGACACGTGACATGTACCCAATGATTAAAGAGCAACTAGCTAAACTGTAACTTTTGTACTTAGCATTGTACGGCATGGCCTTTCATTCAGACTTATTGTACGGCATGGCCTTTCATTCAGACTTTTGTATACTAATATATATGGTGCATAAAGATTTTATTTAATAAAAGACTCGTATTATTGAATTGTTCTTTACAGTTTTTATGAGCATGTATTTTGTAAGTAATCGGTTAACAGATATTACTTACATGTAGTATCTAAATATTTTGATAACTCAAGCTGTATTTTATGCAGAGAAATACTATGACAGCCGCCTTCAATGATTACTTGTGAAAAAAGGCGAACAACAAAGTCATGGAAAACTATCATCTTCTGTCTAATTCAATGATATTATAGAACTCAGATGCAATAAAATCTAAGGCAATAATTTGAAAATATATTGTGTTACTCATTTTCCATCGTTTTGTTTTCTGATAATAGACTATGTTTCATGCAGCTATAGTTACAATTATTAATATTGTTTAAACATGAATAACTCAATAACCTTTTCAAACCTTAATTGAATGATATGAAACCTTTTCATGTTTAAGGTGGTACCCAACTCTTTCACTAAAATTAATTTGGCTCGTTTAATTTTCATAAAGTTTGGACAATGTATTTACTTTGACCCTCTAACAAAAATATAAAATTTCAAATTTTTTTACCAACCGTTTTGTCAGAAAAATTACACTGGTTATATAGCAGTTTGACAAACACCAATTTTGATCATTGAGAAGCTTAACATTCCCTTTACAACACAACGTAATTAAAACGTTTAGCTGACTTTACAGAGTTATATCCCTGTGTGTTAGGTACCACCTTAAGAAAGATGTAAAAAAAAACAGAAGATTAAACAGGTTAGAGGTTCCTGACTTGAGACATGCGCAAACATGCGGCTAGGTTCAACATATTTTGTGTGGTCCCAATCGTTGTTCCCATATGAATCTAACCAATGTTGAATAAACAAACATACAACAATGCGCACAGTAAACCTCAGTTTGAAAGTAAGAAAAGGTAATAATAAAAACTAATACAAACGACAATGATCAACATAGATTAAAAAAACAACTACTAACAGTTATTGTGCTATATGGTAAATTTTTATATTTTTGTCTTTCATGTTTGCTTATGAACTTTGTCTATAAGCATTTTGGATTATCACTATTTTTAACATTTGTACCTATTTTGTTTGTTTTGTTCACACATCAGTGTCAATATGATGGAATTTCATTCGACTGTCATAAAAATGAGAGGTTATTAATAAGCTAAATATAAAGCCAGGTTTAATCCACCATTTTCTACCTAAGTCAAGATATGACAGTTAGTATCTATTCTTTTAATGTGTTTGAGCTTTTGATTTTACCATTTAATGTAGGACTTTTCGTGTTGGATTTTTCCACGGAGTTCGGTATTTTTGTTATTTTACTTTTTCAATCATTGAACATCTACACCGTTTACATTATGTTTTTTTCAATGACGACAGAAGATATGGTTATTCTGTTGTTGTCCCTTTGGTCATATCTCAATGACGACAGAAGATATGGTTATTCTGTTGTTGTCCCTTTGGTCATATATCTCCTAATTTTATTTACTTGTTTTTGCATCTTTGGCTTTCAGACTTTAGGTTTAAGTGTTCATGTGAAGGTATATTTCGAGTAGCGCTTCGGACGCACTCAACGTATTAAGGGTGACGAAAGCATTTCTTTTATTCATTAAGTAACACATTTTATCGTTCCTACCTTATATATTGAAAGCTATGACAAACTCTAAACTACCAAAGGGTCCAGGAAGAAAGTTTACTCTCGACATTAATATTATTAATGCCTTGTATCAATTTTATTTTGAAATATTCAGGTGGACGATTTTTGTGTATTTTTTATGTGTTTTTTAAATAGACTTTGATAAATAATATCATGAATAAGGGTGCATCTATTTTCCATTTAGTCGGCAATATTCCTCATGCTCTTATGATGTTTTTTTTTTTTTTGTCGTTTCATTTTTGACGTAAATTAGTATTTATGCATCCCACTATCGGGTTTTGATATTGGACCTTCCTGGTGCAGGTGGTTTCATGAGTGCAAATTCGAAGGAAAAAAGTGTCTATAGCATTGTTGTCATGGTGTTTACTATTGTTTTTATATCTCACTTAATTTGTACTTTAACGTTAAAGTATATACTATATACGCTATTTACCATCAACTACAAAAACTTTTTTATCAGCGTTTTTGTCCATAAACTATTAACTACAAACACCTTTTATTGGCGTCTTTGTCAAAGTATTATCAACTTCAACACCGTTTTCTCTGACAGCTTTGATAGATTTATTTGTATTTGTGAAAGAATCGTTTAGTCAGTCGTCATATATCTTCACACAGTTTTAGCTGCTGTCTCGAATGCCTGTTTGTGCTCTACTTCAATTCTGTCAATATGACGAAATTATATTAAAAAAAACTTGATAAAGTGGGAGGTTAAGCTAACTATCAAACCAGGTTCATTCCACTATTTCTTCGGGAAATGCTTGTACTAAGTCGGGAATACGATAGTAGTTTTTCGTTCGACACTCATGTACCTTGAAAATCGTTTATTTTTCGTATTTTTTTTTAATAAAAGCACAATTTAAATATGAATATAGATCCTATGTATATATACCAGGTCATAGCCAGTAGCTAGGCTTCTCTTCATAACAATTCTGCCGCTAACATTATTAACACCTGTTATTCATTACTGCTTTGTTAATAGAATAGTTTATATACAAATTCAAAGTCATTGACAGAATAAAATATATCTGTTTCATCATGCTAATAGAAAAGGAACGATACTTCCAAAAATACTTATTAAAAATATTGCAGTCAGAATCAAACTTACTATATTCTAAACAGATAAAGATTGATTAAATGGTATTTCACGCCATTGTTTACACCATTCGTTGTGATCAGTTTTTGATTGTTGGAGGAAGCAAGCGTGCACAAAGAAAACCACAGACCTTTCGTAGGGAACTTACAAGCCTTGTCAATTAAGATTGGAGTCGTGTGCAGAGTTCAAACTCACATCCTCAGTGTTTACTGGCTTAAAATACAGAAATTAGACTACTTTGACCACTCGACCACCGCGGCCCCAATATATATAGACCTCATGTACTGACATCACAATTATATTTATCAGCACTGTAATAAAAATGAACCTGCAGGCAGGTAATATATGGTACTTAAAGCCATATCAATATCATAAACACACAAACATACCTGAACTATTTCTTAATACTATGTTGACCCAATGAATGCATACCATTATGTTGTCCCGATTACAATAATACTGAGATATTTGAAAATCTCATTTTCTGTATCCCATACCGAGAAAGCTTACGTTATTAAAATATGTAGTAATAGCTTGGTGCTTTACTTTATAAATCTAAATAAAGAAGTTTCTTAAAACAGAAATCGACAAAAACTTAAGCCAAGGACACTACAAACTTGCATAAAACAAAAGTTATATGAGATGGTTTGGAAGGGTAAATATCATAATTTGCATGCAAAATACGCTTGCAAACACATATTATATTTATCAAAGCCAAAATATAAAATACTTGGTTAGGCATAGATCTTCGTCGTACGGCCTTCAACAAGATGAAAACCTAAACAATTCGCTATAAAAAGCATCTATATAGACTCTTATATGAGTTTCAATTGAATTACCCTCTAGCTGGTATCATTCGCTTCTCTTTTGTGTTATTGTAGCAAATTGACCTGACGATATCGGGATATGGGTATTTAGTCGGATCTTAACACGTACTTGTGATTTGTTTAAAACCGGTTTTAACGAAGAAATGTCGAAATGTTCAGAAATTAATTAAATCTGTTTTTGGGTAAGATGGTGCAAGCATACGATTTTTATTGCGTCTTACACTTTGAGAAGCGAATAATCTTTAGCTACTTTATTTAAATATTGTGTAAAAACGTTAATTATGAGCTATGAAAGTCAAGTGGCTCAAGCATTTTACTGAGGAAGTTTTAAAAAAATGCAAAGAAATATTTTAACAGTGGGTTAGATTTCATTAGTCTTTACTATCTATAGATTAATAACTTTTGGTTATATTTATAATTTAGAATCATCATTGAAGGTGGAGCGCGATTGCACAGTTAATTAATATATTGATGTGCCATTTGTATGCAAGAGTGACATTCCGTTGTATTATGTGCCAATTCGAAAAAGTTATGCGAGTATTGTCTCCCTTTAACAGGTTCATTATTTTATAATTAAGGTGGTACCTAACACTACAGGGAGATAACTCTGTAAAATCAGCTAAACGTTTTAATTACGTTGTGTTGTTAAGGGAATATTAAGCTTTTCAACGATCAAAATAAGTGTTTGTCAAACTGCTATATAACCAGTGTAATTTTTCTGATAAAACGGTTGGTTCAAATTTTTTGAAATTTTTACATTGTTGTCAAAGGGTCAAAGTAAATACCTTGTCAAAATTTTATGAAAATTAAACGAGCCAAATTAATTTTAGTTAAAGTGTTGGGTACCACATTAAGTTTAAGTTTCTGATATTAATTTGAATAGTTACAAAATGTATCAATTCAATATATTTCAGTTTTGTTATTGGTGTATCAAAAACATTGATGTACGAATATAATTTCATAAATTTGAAACGTTTAAAATGATTACATACCAATATAAAGAACCGTTCATCATTTTTGAAAAAGACTATGATTGCATGACATTCGTATTATTTATCTTCCCTTCATGATAGATTGAGTGGGAAACGAACCAGAGTTATCTAAAGGTAATCACAGAGAGGGACTAGCAAGCAATTTTTAATTGTAACTTATTTAACGTTAAAACAACTTTCCACTATAAACAAATGTTACTTTATACAAATATAAGGACCTTGTTAGCTAAATCTACAAATTTTATTAGATATTATAAATTTTTATTACAATAGATTAATATGCTAGTTATTGGCATTAGTGCTTGAAAGCGGAAAATGTATACGTTGTAAAATGTGTCAACATATAATTATGCATCATTTCAAAGTATTTTTTATGATAAAATCAAATTTATTCAACGTTTATTACAGTAATTTCAAAAAAATCTCCCTATAGGAAATTAAATAGCGGATATTAAAAAGACAATTAATATTCTTTAGCAGCTGCCATAACTGGAAAGATATATAAGGGTGCTCAAATACGATGAAGTTCATCCATTGCATTTAGAAGAACACATTTGTAGTAAACAAGTAAGTAGAGTATTATTGTTATAGAGGGAGGGATCTTTGCCGAAAAATATGTTATTTTCCATTCCATTTAACGATAAACATCTCTCATTCAGAGCAACATGGTGGTTTTTTTTTTAAATGATCAAACATGTTATTTTGGGGCTGTGGACATTTTGTTACAATAACTTTCTCCTCTTCCGTAAAAACTCACCAAAACATCATATAAAAGAGTCGCAGAGTTGTTTGTGTCTGTCGTTGGTGAAATGTGTTGGTTGTTGTTCTGCGGTTTGCATGTTGTGTCGACTATTATATCATCTCTGTGATGAATGTTCTTATGTGTGTTTATTCTGTATTTCTGTCGCGTAGTGTTTTCATTTTAGCAATTATTTTTAACATTATCAGCAACCGTTAGGTTTGGCTAACCATTTTACCAGGTACAAACCGACCATTTTTTTTTCTGAAAATGTCCTGTACCAAGTCAGGAATATAGCCGTTATCAAATGGTTCGTTTCTATGTATTTTAGCGTTTGTTTTTGTTGTACTACAGTGTTTCTGTTCTTCCTTTGTTTTCGTTTTAGCGTTTGATTTTGTTGTACTACAGTGTTTCTGTTCTTCCTTTGTTTTTCGTTTTAGCGTTTGATTTTGTTGTACTACAGTGTTTCTGTTCTTCCTTTGTTTTCGTTTTAGCGTTTGATTTTGTTGTACTACAGTGTTTCTGTTCTTCCTTGTTTTCGTTTGATTTGATGTGTTTCCCTCGATTGTAGTTTGTAACACAACTTTTTTTCTCTAGGTCGATTTGAGACTTTTGAACACAGTATGCTACTGTTGCCTTTATTCATGTTAATGACAGAACAGCACTAGAAGTTTTATTAAAATACGTAATTTGACGGTCGTCCTCATGAGACGAGAATCTATTTGTCCAGCTCTAATTCGCTTCGATATTAGGAAGTTAGGAATACAGAGAAAATCAAATGTCGTTCAACAAAATTTGAAACCCTAATTGACGATAATATTTATAGACAAACACTGAACCCGCA
>NW_027268869.1:0-25863 GCF_963676685.1 Mytilus edulis
AAATTATAAAAAGTTTTATATAAACAAATGCATGCACTTTATAAGATGTATCAACATTTCAAGTAATTTTGTATAGACGTCATCTAATTAACCATTGATATGACCTATGAAGACTGCCAACGGTCATATAACCCCAATATAAACATGAATATAAATATAAACAGAGACCACTTGCAATTGGATTTTTCTTGACCTGTTTGATTTCATATTGTAGGTTAAAAAGTATGTAAGGTTTTTATTCACTGGTAAATCAATGTAATTATCATTGATCATTGAAATATTGATAAAATATGTGAAAGGCAGGAGACATTGGAACTCTTCTTTTATTTATTCAACATAACTTTTTGTATATTTCAGATGGCAAATACTATATATCTGTAAGAGCATTGAATAATGTAGAATATGGAGGTCCATTGGCTACAACTGTTTGTCATTCAATACCAATTACTGTAGACAACTCACCAACCTTTAATCTTGGAAATTTATGATATAAGATACGATGAAATTACCTTTACAATCACAGCCAAGCACAATTCTAGGTAAATATTTTGCCAAATTTTAAGGTTTTCATGGTTCCATCAAACCACAAAATTTACTAAATATTACCAGAAAATAATTGTTTTACATTTGTAGAACTGCAACCAGAATTCATTTAATCATAACTTTAATGTACAGGAAGAACCCACACCTACATTGCATATCAATGGAAAGAGAAAAATGTGTATAATAAGAAAAGTGTGGTTGTTGTCGAGCCTGCAACTTTTGTTGCAGAAAGCTCGACATAGGGATAGTGATCCGGCGGCGGCGGCGGCGGTGTTAGCTAACTTCTTAAAAGCTTTATATTTTAGAAGGTGGAAGACCTGGATGCTTCATACTTTGTATATAGATGCCTCATGTTACGAAGTTTCCGTCAGTCACATGTCCAATGTCCTTGACCTCATTTTCATGGTTCAGTGACCACTTGAAAAAAAAGTTCAGATTTTTTGTAATGTTGAATTCTCTCTTATTATAAGTCATAGGATAACTATATTTGATATGTGCGTACCTTGAAAGGTCCTCATGTCTGTCGGACAGTTTTCACTTGACTTCGACCTCATTTTATGGATCAGTGAACAAGGTTAAGTTTTGGTAGTCAAGTCCATATCTCAGATACTACAAGCAATAGGGCTAGTATATTCGGTGTCTGGAAGGACTGTAAGGTGTACATGTCCAACTGGCAGATGTCATCTGACCTCGACCTCATTTTCATGGTTCAGTGGTTATAGTTAAATTTTTGTGTTTTGGTCTGTTTTTCTCATACTATATGCAATAGGTCTACTATATTTGTTGTATGGAATGATTGTAAGGTGTACCTACCTAGCGGGCAGATGTCATGTGACCTTGACCTCATTTTCATGGTTCAGTGGTCAAAGTTAAGTTTTTGAGTTTTGGTCTTTTTATCTAATACTATATGCCATAGGTCATCTATATTTGGTGTATGGAAATATTTTATGATCTTTATGTCAGTCGCGCAGGTTTTATTTGACTGTGACCTCATTTTCACGGTTCATTGCACAGTGTTAAGTTTCTGTGTTTTGGTCTATTTTTCTTAAACTATAAGTAATAGGTCAACTTTATATGTTGTATAGAGGCATTGTTAGCTGTACATGTCTGCCTGGCATGGTTCATCTGACCTTGACCTCATTTTCAAGGTTCATTGGTTTTTGTTTAGTTATCTTGGTTAATGTTAAGTTATGTGACAGTTGTATTAAAGCTTAGCTTTATACTTAGGACTATCAACATAATATCAATGATTAGTATAGAAGGAGAGACATTTCAGCGTGTGCACTCTTGTTTAGCTATTTGTATGAACTTACACCATTCCAAAATGGTGTCAATGTTTAATCTTCTAGGTTTTTTTTCTTTTATGACAAAGAAAATGTAGATTTGGCCTTGAATTCTTTACATCCATTAACTTTTACATTGCTGATCCTTCACGGCAGCATATAGCAGAATTATTATCTACATTAATATTGTAAGACAGTTTCAGTTTCAGGTTTCTTTATCTAAATAAAATACAGAAACTGAACGTATTTTCAATTTTACAAACACAGGATGTGTATTTTGGAAAATATTATGTGGTTATAGATTCACAGATATCATGTACTTAAATAGGAAAGATCAATTATAACCAAAAGAAAAATATGTCAACTGAAGTATAAGCGAGGTTTGAAAAAAGTCACAATGTGTCTTGCTTTGTTGGTCAGTTTAAATAAACAAAATTAGTTTTATGTCGTGAACAATTTCTTTGTGGTTTTATCCTGTTAACATTTTGACTCCTTCCCTAATTAACTTCAAAATTTTAAGCAGACAAGCAAGTTTACTTCATCAGTGACAAACCAGACCTATATGTATTTCTTTTCATGGTAGAGCTTTCATTTAACAAACTGTTTTAGAAATGGAGTTTCAATATATATTTTTCATGACATTTTACATTGTTTATACTTTTTTCAAGTGATCCACATTCAGGATTGGCCTTCAATGATGTATGTTTAGGGAGAACAAAGAGAGATTGTATTGAGATGAGATAGACCAGACTTTCATTGTGACTTTTACAATGTTTATTCTATTTTTAGTGATCCACATTCAGATTGGCCTTCAATGATGTATGTTTAGGGAGAACAAAGAGAGATTGTATTGAGATGAGATGGATCAGATTTCCATTTGATCCTATGATCACTCTTGTTAGAATTTTAACTGATGGTGTTCCAAACTGGCTGAAAATTAGAGCAATCAATAAAGGTAATTATATAATAACATTTTCTCCTCTTACTCCTATTCACTTATATGACCCAAATTTTGTGTTATAAGCTTTTTTATGCCCCACCTACAATAGAAGGGGCATTATGTTTTCTGGTCTGTGGGTCCATTCGTCTGTTCGTCTATTTGTCCGTTCGTCCCGCTTCAGGTTAAAGTTTTTGGTTGAGGTAGTTTTTGATGAAGTCCAAATCCAATCAACTTTAAACTTAGTACACATTTCCCTATGATATGATCTTTCTAATTTAAATGCCAAATAAGATTTTTGACCCTAATTTCAGGGTCCACTGACATAGAAAATGAAAGTGCGGATTGGTCATCCGTGTACCCTTTTTTTTTCATTCTGCACAATTACTACTTCAGGTGTTGGTTCACTTATAGCATTATAGAAAATGATAGTGTGAGTGGGGCATCCGTGTACTATGGACAAATCCATGTACTATGGACACATTCTTGTTTTCTTCTAAATTTGAAACCAAACCTCAAATTCCTGACTGTCTTTATACTCCATACAAATCAGGTATGATAAGGTGCTAACCTGAAATATATTATAAATTATAGATATCAGCTTTTGAAGAATAAAAACTATTTTTATGCCCCACCTACGATAGTAGAGGGGCATTATGTTTTCTCGTCCATTCGTCCCGCTTCAGGTTAAAAGTTTTTTTGGGTCAATGCAGTTTTGATGAAGTTGCAGTCCAATCAACTAGAAACTTAGTACACATGTTCCCTATGATATGATCTTTCTAATTTTAATGCCAAATTAAAGTTTTGACCACAATTTCAAGGTCATAGTGCAAAGCTCAGGTTAAAGTTTTGGTTAAAGTTTTTGGTCAAGGTAGTTTTTGATGAAGTTGAAGTCCAATCAACAACAACAATACTTTATTTAAAGAGGGTTACACAGTTAGCTATATAACTAATCTTCCCTGAGGCCCTCATCATGAGAAATCAAACAAAATGCAAACATATACATTGCATACATTAGTATAAAAAGTCAAGTATGATAATAATGTTCAATACAACTTGATGAAATGTGATGAAACAATAAACATGATGACATGATCAGTTTTCAATATTATTGATACAGCTAGGTTGATATCAATAAATGATCTGTTACTTGGTATTTGAAAGGATTAACATTTGTTATATTTCTGAACGGTATTGGCAAATTATTCCACAAGAATGGTCCGGAATACATAAAAGATTTTTTGAACAATTCTGTTTTTGGTTAGGAGTATGAGGTTTCCTTGAACAGCATTTCTCAAGGGGTATGGATTTCTGTCTGAAACATAATGAAACTTGTCAGTAAGATATGATGGGGCATCATTTTTAATGCACTTAAATGTCATCCCTTACTTATGATATTTTATTCTCTGTTCAACTGTCATCCAGTTTAAGTGTTTGAATAAGGGTGCAGAAGGAGCGAATGGGTCTGTTTCTAGTATTAATCTAGCAGCCCTCTTTTGTAATTTTAATATCCTTTTTAAACCCTCACTGCTACAACTACTCCACACTATACAACAATAATCAATTAGTGGCAAGATATAACCATTATAGAATAATTTTCTGCAGTCTAGACTTAGAAAATTTTTAATCTTTAATAGTAGATATAGTCTAGATGATATTTTTGAGCAGATCACATCAATTTGGTTTGTCCCATGTGAGGAAATGGTCATTTTAATGCCTAAAGACTTTCGCATGTGGAAGATTGTATCACTTGATTGTTAAAAGTTAAACAACTCTCATTGTAATGTGGCATTGCTCTTGCTTCGTTCCAATAATCATATATATTTTGTTTTATTTTTATTGATGAACATATTGTTATCATTGCACCATTCCTCTACACCATGTAAATCTTCTTGTACCTTTGACTGTAGAGTTTGATAACAATTACCAGAAAGATGTAAAGTTGAATCATCGGCATATAAATCAATGCAACAATTTTTTATATAAATAGGAAGGTCGTTTATGTATAATATAAACAGAAGGGGACCTAATATGGAGCCTTGGGGGACACCATACTTGATATAAAGTTTTTCAGAATGAGCATTACCCAATATGTACTTGTTGAGTTCTTTCATTCAAATATGATTTAAAAAAGAAACAGCAGTATTATCGAATCCATAAATTTCAAGTTTTTTACAGAGAATACATGTATCATGATCTACTACATCAAAAGCTAATCCAACAGGACTGCTAAGTTGATATCACCATCATTCATATCCTGTATCCATTTATCTATGATATTGATAAGGGTAGTTTGTCAAGAGTGTTCTTGTCGAAACCCAGACTGTGCTGGTGTAAAAGATCTAATCTTTTTAGGTAGTCATACAAATGTTTTGAAATATGCTTTTCTAAAAGTTTTGATTAAACAGGAAGTACAGAAACTTAGTGCACATGTTCCCTATGATATGATCTTTCTAATTTGAATGCCAAATTAAAGTATTGCCCTCAATTTTCAGGGTCCCACTAAACAACGAAAAAGATAGTGCGAAGCTCAGGTCAAAGTTTTGGTTAAAGTTTTTGGTCAAGGTAGTTTTTGGATGAAGTTGAAGTTCCAATCAACTTGAAAACTTAGTACACATGTTCCCTATGATATGATTTTTATACGACCGCAAATTTTGAAAAAATTTTCGTCGTATATTGCTAATCACGTTGGCGTCGGCGGTCGTTGTCGTCCGGCGTCCGAATACTTTTAGTTTTCGCACTCTAACTTTAGTAAAAGTGAATGGAAATCTATGAAATTTTAACACAAGGTTTATGACCAGAAAAGGAAGGTTGGTATTGATTTTGGGAGTTTTTGGTCCCAACATTTAGGAATTAGGGCCAAAAAGGGCCCAAATAAGCATTTTTCTTGGTTTTCGCACTATAACTTTAGTTTAAGTTAATAGAAATCTATGAAATTTTGACACAAGGTTTATGACCACAAAAGAACGGTTGGGATTGATTTTGGGAGTTTTGGTCCTCAACAGTTAAGAATTAGGGGCCAAAAAAGGGCCCAAATAAGCATTATTCTTGGTTTTCGCACAATAACATTAGTTTAAGTAAATAGAAATCAATGAAATTTAAACACAATGTTAATGACTACAAAAGGAAGGTTGGTATTGATTTTGGGAGTTTAGGTCCCAACAGTTTAGGAATTAGGGGCCAAAAAGGGACCCAAATAAGCATTTTTCTTGGTTTTCGCACCATAACGTTAGTATAAGTAAATAGAAATCTATGAAATTTAAACACAAGGTTTATGACCATAAAAGAAAGGTTGGGTTGATTTTGGGAGTTTTGGTCCCAACATAATAAGGGGCCCAAAGGGTCCAAAATTAAACTTTTGTTTGATTTCATCAAAATTGAATAATTGGGGTTCTTTGATATGCTGAATCTAACTGTCATGACTGTGTATGTAGATTCTTAACTTTTGGTCCCGTTTTCAAATTGGTCTACATTAAGGTCCAAAGGGTCCAAAATTAAACTTAGTTTGATTTTGACAAAAAATGAATCAGTTAGGTTCTTTGATATTCTGAATCTAAAAATGTACTTAGATTCTTGATTATTGGCCCAGTTTTCAAGTTGGTCCAAATCGGGGTCCAAAATTAAACTTTGTTTGATTTCATCAAAAATTGAATAAATGGGGTTCTTTGATATACCAAATCTAACTGTGTATGTAGATTCTTCATTTTTGGTCCTGTTTTCAAATTGGTCTACACTAAAGTCCAAAGGGTCCAAAATTAAACTTAGTCTGATTTTAACAAAAATTGAAATCTTGAAGTTCTTTGATATGCTGAATTCAAAAATGTACTTAGATTTTTTATTATGGGCCCAGTTTTCAAGTTGGTCCAAATCAGGATCTAAATTATTATATTAAGTATTGTGCAATAGCAAGTCTTTTCAATTGCACAGTATTGCGCAATGGCAAGAAATATCTAATTGCACAATATTGTGAAATATCAAAAAAAAAATTAATTAGAGTTATCTTTCTTTGTCCAGAATAGTAAGCAAGAAATATCTAATTGCAAAATATTGTGCAATAGCAAGATTTTTTTTTAATTGGAGTTATCTTTCTTTGTCCAGAATCAACTTAAATCTTTGTTATATACAATATACAATGTATATTCACTTTTTACTACCAACTGATAAATTAAAATAATCCTTTACCATTCAGTGATAACAAGCAGTTTTTTTACATCTTAATATTTTATGATGTATTTAAATGAGTAGTTATTGTTGCAAACTCCATTAGAAATTTTAATTGAGATTAGTTTTGGAATAAGGGAAAGGGGGATGTGATTAAAAAAATTGGGTTCAATTTTTCTCATTTGAAATTTCATAAATAAAAAAGAAAATTTCTTCAAACATTTTTTTGAGAGGATTAATATTCAACAGCATAGTGAATTGCTCTAAGAGAAACAAAAATTTTAAGTTCATTAGAACACATTCATTCTGTGTCAGAAACCTATGCTGTGTCAACTATTTAATCACAATCCAAATTTAGAGCTGAATCCAGCTTGAATGTTGTGTCCATACTTGCCCTAACCGTTCAGGGTTCAACCTCTGCGGTCGTATAAAGCTACGCCCTGCGGAGCATCTGGTTCTAATTTGAATGCCAAATTAAAGTATTGTCCTCAATTTCACGGTCCACTAAACAAAGAAAAAGATAGTGCAAAGTTTTGGTTAAAGTTTTTGGTTTTTGATAAAGTTGAAGTTGAAGTCCAATCAACTTGAAACTTAGTACACATGTTCCCTATGATATGATCTGTCCAATTTTAATTAAATTTACAGTATTGACCCCAATTTCACGGTCCACTGAACATGTTTAATGATAATGCGAGTGGGGCATTCATGTACTATTGACACATTCTTGTTATAGAATTAACATAGTTTAATTGTTCATCATATTTTTTAGTTGACATGCATACTACTGTTGTTGCTGATTCGCCTATTATTATTGACAAAACTGGACCATTTTCTGGAGCTGTGATGGATGGACCTGTGCATGGTGAAGATTTATTGTACACAAAGTATTCAGATAGAGTAAGTGTACTTAAGTACTGCTTTGAGGGTTTTTGATGACCTTGACTATTTATGAAGCAATTACACATGAGTAAATTTTTTTGGTAAGCAATGTGGTTATAGGAATGATTGTATGGCACACATTCTTTAACATGGTTAATCTCACCTTCACCTTATTTACATGAATAACTAAAAATTGTACCTCTGAACTTTTCAACATAAATTCAATCGTGATCAGTAAAGCAGATGAGACATTTTAGAATGTGCATTCTTGTTTTTCAGATATGTTCCAACTGGTTACATTTCCATGACCCTGAGTCTGGTATTGGATTGTATTTGGTCAGTGTTAAGTTCTGTTAAAGAGATAAACTCGACAGACATTGCTAACTTGACCGCGTACAGCAGGACAACACATGGAGCTTGTGTAGAGCTTACTCCTGAAAATTATCTGGAACATGGACATACTTACTACACAACTGTGTGGGCATTAAATGGTGCTAATAATCAGAAAAATGTGTCAGCTATTTCTAATGGAGGTAAAATGTTGAAAGTATTTCTTGTCTTGCGAAATTAAGAAAATTTCTACATAACTGCAAAAATCATTATTTTAAATCAAAATCCATAGAATTGTTTATAATTTGCCAAAATGTAGTTTATATCATGTTTTTAAAAAAAATGTAATAAAAGTATAGGTCAAAGGGCTTCTTTTTAAGCTACAGATTGTAAAAAAATATCAGATTTTGTATAGATAGTGCATGGAAAATCAAATTTTGTGTGATACAAAGAGAACTAAATGATAAAATTCTAAGATAAATTATGAACAGAAAGCTCTTATTATATGCTTTGAGAAAAAAAACACTGTGGTCACGGGACTAGTTTTAAGTCTTATTTGAAAACAAAATGGGTTTATACAAGATACATTATCTGAGTTATCATCCCTTTTATAGCAAAGTTGAAAGAAATTGAATCAGACTAGTTGGTCTATCGACTTTGAATTAATTATAGCAATGTTGCTATCCATCAGATTGTCTTTTTCTGAATTTTATTCCAACAGGGGAGACATTTCTCTGTTTCAACAGTTTATTTAGCAACTAACACATCAAGAAATCTAGTGTCAATTGTTAATTTATGTCTGATTTTACAGTGACAGTGGATCTAACAGAGCCAATTTCTGGTCATGTTGTGGATGGAAACAAGACAGGGTTTGAAGATATCAAGTATTCTGGTAATGCAGCTAAAGTGGAGGTACAATGGAAAGATTACCATGACCCTGAATCAACAATCAGACAGTATGATGTGCAAGTTCAAGTAGCTCAGTAAGTTGTTTTTTTAAGGGGTAAAATGTAAAATATACAGAGGTTAAAATTGATTTTTCTCACTTGGAACTTTGCAAACAATATTAGAGAGTGGTCATCACAATTGGCTGGTAGGAACATTTTAATTACACTGCATGTTTTATGATAAGCAATGACTATATGTTTCACCAAGGTCAAAGTTTGAATAAAAAAATATCAACTGGAACTTAAAAAGTGTTCAGCCTATTTGTATTCTGAAAGGTAAATTTCCTTTGCATAGGCACAGTAGAGAAGTCACAGACACTGAAATATTTAGTTTAAATCATTCTCTGAAAAACATGTAATTCATAATTAACCAAGGGTTTTTAGGTGTTATTTCCTTTTGTCTTTTTTTTCAGAAATTTAACAGACAACTACAAAATTACCAGAGATTTTGTGCCATTTTCCAATACAACAGTTTTTTTTATTAAGTTGAAATCCAATCAACTTGAAACTTAGTATACTTGTCCCCAAGATATGATTTTCCTAATTTTAATGCAAAATTAGAGTTTTGACCCCAATTTTATGGCCCACTGAACAAAAAAAATGATAGTATAGGTGGGGCATCTGTTTACTATGAACACATTCTTGTTTTTCCTTTATTTTAAACTATTTTCATTTGTTTTTCTTGTAAGGGATTAAACCCTTTGCACAGTAAAAAGTTACAGACACAAAAGTTATTGTGCTTAAAGCATTTCTCTTAGAAATATTTTTTTTTGTTATTACAATGTATTCACTTGTCATTATTTTTTCAGAAATTTAATAACAGACAACTACAATATTATAAGAGATTTCGTGCCGTTTTCCAACACAACAGACAGTGTAAAATGGTTGAATTTTCAATTTCAACATAAAGATAAAGTTAAAATTGACCTTCGTACTACAAATGGAGCTCACAACTCTATAGTCAACTCGACTGATGGCTATGTTGTAGATCTTACACCACCAGAGCTATTATATCTAGGAGATGGCATGGTTCAAGATAAAGATCTAGAATTCCAGGTCAGTGCTTTATATCATTATGAGTTATGGGGTAAAATAAAGTGACAGACAGTTCTTTATTCAATACTTAGCTATCATGTGTCCTAGAAATCATGTTTCCTGCAATGCCTTTTTGAAGACTGTATTGTGAAGACACCTGTAAACTATAACTTGTCTTAGAAAGTATTATAGATTCAATGTAATTAATGTAACACTTACAAATGATTAAGTCATGGATTTCAATTCTTCAATTTACATGAAACTTTTACTAAATTCTTTCATAAATGCAAAGATATGGTTAGAAAGTTGGACAGTACCTGTAGGTATAAAACCACTAATTCATAGCCCCATTGCTTTCTATGTTAAATTTTGCAATTTCGAGCATTAATAGCTTCTTTATCTCAAGTTCAAATAAAGTGGCAGTTATTTCATGTCAAAACTGTACCTTATCCTGTCTTGTGCTGAAAAAATCAACATACCTTTAATTGCATATTAGAGCGTACTGGTTCCCGGAAGTTTGACAGTACAAAAACAGAAACTTCAAATCTGAACTTCAGGCCAAATGTGCCCTTTTATCATATTTTCATTAACTTCTTTATTATTCAAATAAATCATTCAACAGGGTTCTATAGTGATCCCAGGTCCCCAAGCTTTCATTTAATACAAAAAATACCCAAATATATCCACTATTGACAAAGATACAGCTATGCGTAGGAACCATTTTGTTTAAAATATGTACTACTTTCTTGTATGTTCTTTCCGACCGGGCCTGAATTAGTGGTTATATACTTGTAGAAAGTTGTTACAAACAGATATCATCCTATTCATTATGGTGATGTTGTGTCTATAATCCTCTGATTAATGCTCCTGAAAAAATACAATTTAGTGCTGCATTCACATGTATTTCGATTGATTTGACATTAACTAATTCAAATTTATTTCATTCTAATTCGAAAAATGTATTACATCCAAGAGTAAATTTTAATCCAAATTGCAATGCTCATCAAATTCACTTTACTCATTTATTTGAGACATTTCTTCCAATTGCAAACTTCCATTATATTCAATTTAGTGGTGGTCTTTCCCCCCAGAAACTTATTTTCCTGTACATCTAAATTGAATTATCTGCAAAATGGTGTATTACATACCTATTTCTATTATTGTAGTCATTGGTAATGGACCTTCTTAGTTTGTCAACTGTAATTATTTCATTTTCTCTTCAGAAATATTAATCTTGCTATGAATGATTGATTTATATAAAAGTCATTTTACTGACTTCTCATAAATTATTGTCTTCTGACAGCAATATTCAATCTATTCTTGGAATGATTGCAATATGCATATGTTTTTGGCTTCTATATGTTTTTGGCTTCTTGGTCAAATGTTAAATTTTATTAAGAAGGATAAGGTTCAAATTGTTGTAATGAGCTTGTAGAGATATTAGTATTTTTTAATAAAAAAATCTTTCTTTTATTTCCTTACAGTCAGATGCCAAAAATCTGTCATGTAATTTCAAGTTTATTGATGAAGAATCTGAAATAGATCATTTCCAAATACAGATTTACCAAAGGCATCAGAGTATTAGATCACTAATATTTCCATGTGAGCTATATTTTTATTTATGATAATGCATCACAATTTATACATTTAACATAGTAATATTAAGTTACAGAAAATTCCATTGATTCCATTTTTAGCTCACCTGACCTGAAAGGTCAGGTGAGCTTTTCTCATCACTTTGCGTCCGGCGTCTGTCGTCCGTAAACTTTTACAAAAATCTTCTCCTCTGAAACTAGTACGCCAAATTTAACCAAACTTAGCCACAATCATCCTTATGGTATCGAGTTTAAAAAATGTGTCCGATGACCTGGCCATCAAACCAAGATGGCCGCCATGGCTAAAAATAGAACACAGGGGTAAAATGTTTATTTTGGCTTATATCTACAAAACCAAAGCATTTAGAGCAAATCTGACATGGGGGGTAAAATTGTTTATCAGGTCAAGATCTATCTGCTCTGAAATTTTCAGATGAATCAGACAACCCTTTGTTGGGTTGATGCCCCTGAATTGGTAATTTTAAGGAAATTTTGCTGTTTTTGGTTATTATCTTAAATATTATTATAGATAGAGTTAAAATGTAAACAGCAATAATGTTCAGCAAAGTAAGATTTACAAATAAGTCAACGTGACCGAAATGGTCAATTGACCCCTTTAGGAGTTATTGCCTTTTATAGTCAATTTTTAACCATTTTTCGATAATTTTAGTTATCTTTTACAAAAATCTTCTCCTCTGAAACTACTGGGCCAAATTAATCCAAACTTGGCCACAATTACTTTGGGGTATTTAGTTTAAAAAATGTGTCCGGTGACCAGGCCATCGAACCAAGAACATAGGGGTAAAATGCAGTTTTTGGCTTATAACTCAAAAACCAAAGCATTTAGAGCAAATCTGACAATGGGTAAAATTGTTTATCAGGTCGAAATCTATCTGCCCTGAAATTTTCAGATAAATCGGACAACTCGTTGTTGGGTTGCTGCCCCTAAATCAGTAATTTTAAGGAAATTTTGCTGTTTTTGGTTATTATCTTGAATATTATCATAGATAGCGATAAACTGTAAACAGCAATAATGTTCAGCAAAGTAAGATTTACAAATAAGTCAACATGACCAAAATGGTCAATTGACCCCCTAAGGAGTTATTGTCCTTTATAGTCAATTTTTAACAATTTTCATAAAATTTGTAAATTTTTATTAACATTTTCCACTGAAACTACTGGGCCAAGTTCATTATAGATAGAGATAATTGTAAGCAGCAAGACTGTTTAGTAAAGTAAGATATACAAACACATCACAATCACCAAAACACAATTTTGTCATGAATCCATCTGCTTCGAATTCCTTTGTTTAATATTCACATAGACCAAGGTGAGCGACACAGGCTCTTTAGAGCCTCTAGTTAATATTGAAGTTTTAAAGTTTAGATCTCTGTTTAATTCTATACCAACCTTTCAAGAAGATGGTCACATTTTAATACTCCTGACTCATACTGTCTAAACTTGTATAAAATGAAAACTTATGTATTTAAAAGAATACCATTGTAATATTCACTTATACCATAGTTTGATGGCATGTTATTTGAAAATAAATGTGACAGTTTATATGCAAGGTTAATTTTATAACTCATTGGATTATTAATATGAATAAAAGAAATTATTTTGAATTAACACCAAATAAAGAGCAACACAACAACACAGATTAAACAAAGACTCATATATATATATTTTTTTATTTTTAGTAACTCAAAATGATTGGCTGCAGCTTGACGATGAGACAATAAATGAATTCACTGACTCCAGTCTAGATTTACTACAAGGTGCTGTATACAGTATCCGGATAGGAGCTGTTAATAAAGCAGGATTTGTGGCAGCTTTTGAAACAAATGGTGTGAAAATAGACAGAACTCCTCCAATTGTAAGGAAATAAGAGTTGTTACAGTTATTATCCAGAAGGTTTTGGCCTATTACTTTACCAATAGACCATTTTCATATTACCAACTTTTGACTAACTTTTGACTCCAGAATTTATTTTTTTTCAACATTCTACATTCTCTGTGGTTGAACATCCTAGTCCACGGCCAAGCAAGAGCAGCGTAAATAAGTGAATTCAAGATTTTAATCAGTACAATTATGAATGAAATTTTACAGTTTACTGTTTCTATACATGACTAAATCATAAGAAAGCAGTAAACTTTCCCCCCAAACTGCACCCTTTATATATTTGATTTTACTTATTGTGGTTTGCTCGTTATTGACAGTACCGTGATGTCTTACCACAGAGTAGGTTACCTGTAAAAAAAAATATAGGACCCTGAGTCAAAAGTCGGTAGAATGAAAGTAGACTAACTCTTAAAAAGTTTTACCTAATTCCAGTATGTAAATACTTGTACCAACTGATCAACTGGTCATATATTTTAGCTAATTTGAGTGCAGTAAATTAGAAGTAATACTTAATTACCAGCCAAGTTATGTTATTATAGAAATCTTCTATCATAAAGACTGTTTATACATAGTTTGTTTGTAATGTTATTTTGTTGGTCAATAGTGTATTGCTTTGTTTCTTAACTGTAAGTTATTGCATACTTATAATTTATACATTTCTTTCTATTGCAACTTATAACTTGCTAATACTATAGGGAAATAATTAACTCTATAAACAGCAAAATTTTATTCTTTCAACTATCAAATTCCTTCATATTGACATTTTGCAAGTGTTCTTCAAATTATTGCCATGATTATTCATAATTGATTTAACCTATTTGAGCTGAAAATAATCAAATGAATAATGTTTATTCCAAATAAACAATGGCTTAGAGAAGTTATAAATTGGTACAGAATTGATGAAAAAATCACTTTAAAAAGAAGGATTTTTTGTGGTAAATTTCTCAGCTAATAGATGATATATTTCTTCTTCTGTAGTAAACTTGAGAATTCTATAAATAGGTTAATTCACTTCATGTGAACACTTTGACTGATGATGAAGAAGAAGCTGTATATGGATATGTGTATCAAGCTGACACAAATGGTATAAAGGCGGCATGGCAAGCTTCAGATCATCATTCAGGAATTGTTAATTTCAAAATAGCAGTTGGATCAACATCAGGTAATTTAACTATTTTGTATTTTGTGTTCGAATGGCTAGTCTTTCTTGGCTTTTTTCAGATGATGTATGCATGGAAAAGTTTTCTATTATAGCAAAATATAAAAAATAAGGAGATAAGTCATAAAAATTTCTAAAACACTGAGTATGGCTTGCTCTGTCTACTTATATTGTTAATCCTTTTTCAAGACAATTTTCTCAAAAAATGTATTTCACTCATTCCACTCAGAGTATTTCATCTTAGCTCACCTGGCCTGAAATGCCAAGTGAGCTTTTCTCATCAATAGGTGTCCATTGTCCGTTGTCATTGTCATCTGTTGAGTTTCATAAAAAATCTTCTAAAAAATTACTGGGCTAAATTTAACCAAACTTGGCCAGAATCATCATTGGGGTATTAAGTATTAAAAATGTTTTCATCGACCCGAGGCCCGCCAACCAAGATGGCTGCAAAGGCAAAAAATAAAACATACAGGTAAATGTAGATTTTGGCTTATATCTCTGAAATATCTCTTAATTTTTGTTATCTTTAAACTTTAAACTTTCTCCTCTAAAACTACTGAGAAAAATTCAACAAAATTTGGTTATAATTATCAGTCGGGTATCTAGTTTTAAAATGTGTCTGATGACACCGCCTGCCAACCTGCATGGCTGACATGGCCAAAAATAAACATATGGGTAAAATGCAGTCAGTCCGTCCGTCCCATGAATATTTTTATCGCATTTTTCTCAGGAACTACAATGCAAGGATTTCTGAAATTTGGTTTCAGGGTTTATATAAGTCAGCTATACCGTGTGACGCGAAATTAGATTCATCACTTGACAACTTCCTGTTTACCGTACACTTGTATCATTTTACACATGATGGCCAAGTTGAAAATTTTCGTCACATTTTTCTCAGGAACTACAATACAATTATTTCTGAAATTTGGTTTCAGGGTTAATATATGTCAGCTTTACAGTGTGATGTGTTTTCAGATTTATCACTTGGCAACTTCCTGTTTACCAAACACATGTATCATTTTACACTTGACCCAACTCATCACTCAACATCTTCCTGTTTTAATACTGAACACTTAAATATTTTTACACTATTAACATTATCCACTTGCGGCGGGGGTATTATCAGTGAGCAGTAGCTTGCAGTTACACATGTTAGGTACAGCTTTAGTGTAAGTTTATTAATAATCAATGCATATGATATTATTTTATAAGGTGGGAGTGAGGTGAAGTCCTGGACAGATATAGGATTAAAGAAAGATACATATGTAGATGGCTTGTCACTAAATGTCAGTGATATTGAAACCAAGACCCCAGTATATTATGTCAGTTTAGTGGCAATAAATGGAGCAGGCCTAGAGAGTTCACCAGTGGTGTCTACACCTATAGTTGTGGTCAAATCAGATAAACCAGGTATTCAATGAGGATGAATAGTTAACTTATGGTTGATATTTTTGTGTTAATCTTATTTAGTTGAAATGATAGTTAATGTTCCTGGCAGAAAAAAAGAAAAGGAAAAGTATTATTTTCTGAACATTTTACATAACCTAGAATTTTACTTAACCTAGATCTATTAAGGGAAATGCTATCAGTGTTGATCAAATGTTTTTAAAAGAGTTATATGCCCTTAGAATATTAATTATATTCGAAATTGCATAGCATTATATTTATTAATAGTCTAAAAATATGTTGTTTCATTTGTGAATGCATGCTTGCTTTTTTTCCCGCAATAAAATGTTGGGAAAGGGGGGGATATTAATTTACCCCTGTCCGTTTGTTTACCTCATGTATATGGCAGAGGGGGGGGGGGGGGGGGGGGGGGGGGGGGGGCATTGTCCATATCTAGTTAAGTTTTATCATTTCAGCTTTGTTGTAACAGATTTGAAGATATATTCATACACTGAAGGATTATCCACATTTTTACTCAAATTGCTTTGCATCATGATTTTTATATGACACCTTGAAATAAGTATATAACAGATATTTGCCTTTGTTGGCTGTCTTACTATTTAGGAAAGATTCTATTGGCTAGAATATGATATAGAAATGGGAACATGTATCAGATAGGAGAGGATATAAAAAAAAAATATTACAGTTTAGGTATTCAAGATCATAATTATAAATACCCTGATGAATGAATAATTAGGGCACTGCCAAATAGCTGGTCCCCCTATAATGACCAGTCTGTCCGTCTGTCTGTAACAAATTGTGTCTGCTCTATATCTAGAGAACCCTTATAATTTCAGCCTTAATACTTGACCTGTCTATTAACCAACACCAGAGGTTGTGTCATAATGTATGTACAACTTCCTAGGTCAAATGTCCAGGTCAAAAATGTTGGTTTCAGTTATACTAATTAAAGATACAAATGTTTAAACCATATGTTATTCACAGCAGGGCCAACAGAGATGGTTCCCATCTCAATGCTGTCTAGTTTTTGCTGTTACTGAGTTACTTTGTTATGATATAGTGTCATGATGTATAGCTATTAGTTGCATTGGTTTAATTGAATATTTACGTGAACTTGAAATAATTAACTAAAAATTTTTCTGAAGTCCTGCAGGGGACTGCCAAGTTTATAACCTTCAGTTCTTCCTTAAAAACATCCTTGCTTCATGTTGACATTTTTCATGATGTTGCAAAGCACTCAGTAGCTTTTTTAATAGAAAGGTTTAATCATTTGAAATTGGGTGTAAAATGTCTATGTAGGAAAAAATATGTGCCATGTAACATTTGCTTTGTTTGAAGGTATAGTTATTGATGGTACAGATAGAATAAGACTGAACCAGTATCTGACATTTGTGTTGACATTGATTACCAGTCTGATATGTTTACATGATTTGACATTTACTTTGTTTTGTAGGTATAGTTATTGATGGTACGGACGGCACAGACCATGATCCTGTATCTGACATTGGTGTTGACGTAGATTACCAGACTGACATTTACTTTGTTTTGTAGGTATAGTTATTGATGGTACAGACGGCACAGACCATGATCCTGTATCTGACATTGGTGTTGACGTAGATTACCAGACTGACATTTACTTTGTTTTGTAGGTATAGTTATTGATGGTACGGACGGCACAGACCATGATCCTGTATCTGACATTGGTGTTGACGTAGATTACCAGTCTGATATTTACTTTGTTTTGTAGGTATTGTTATTGATGGTACGGACGGCACAGACCATGATCCTGTATCTGACATTGGTGTTGACGTAGATTACCAGACTGACATTTACTTTGTTTTGTAGGTATAGTTATTGATGGTACGGACGGCACAGACCATGATCCTGTATCTGACATTGGTGTTGACGTAGATTACCAGACTGACATTTACTTTGTTTTGTAGGTATAGTTATTGATGGTACGGACGGCACAGACCATGATCCTGTATCTGACATTGGTGTTGACATTGATTACCAGTCTGACATTTACTTTGTTTTGTAGGTATAGTTATTGATGGTACGGACGGCACAGACCATGATCCTGTATCTGACATTGGTGTTGACGTAGATTACCAGTCTGATATTTACTTTGTTTTGTAGGTATAGTTATTGATGGTACGGACGTCACAGACCATGATCCTGTATCTGACATTGGTGTTGATGTAGATTACCAGTCTGATATTTACTTTGTTTTGTAGGTATAGTAATTGATGGTATGGACGGCACAGACCATGATCCTGTATCTGACATTGGTGTTGACGTAGATTACCAGTCTGATATTTACTTTGTTTTGTAGGTATAGTTATTGATGGTACGGACGTCACAGACCATGATCCTGTATCTGACATTGGTGTTGACGTAGATTACCAGTCTGATATTTACTTTGTTTTGTAGGTATAGTTATTGATGGTACGGACGTCACAGACCATGATCCTGTATCTGACATTGGTGTTGATGTAGATTACCAGTCTGATATTTACTTTGTTTTGTAGGTATAGTAATTGATGGTATGGACGGCACAGACCATGATCCTGTATCTGACATTGGTGTTGACGTAGATTACCAGACTGATATTTACTTTGTTTTGTAGGTATAGTTATTGATGGTATGGACGGCACAGACCATGATCCTGTATCTGACATTGGTGTTGACGTAGATTACCAGTCTGATATTTACTTTGTTTTGTAGGTATAGTTATTGATGGTACGGACGGCACAGACCATGATCCTGTTTCTGACATTGGTGTTGACGTAGATTACCAGACTGACATTTACTTTGTTTTGTAGGTATAGTTATTGATGGTACGGACGGCACAGACCATGATCCTGTATCTGACATTGGTGTTGACGTAGATTACCAGACTGATATTTACTTTGTTTTGTAGGTATAGTTATTGATGGTATGGACGGCACAGACCATGATCCTGTATCTGACATTGGTGTTGACGTAGATTACCAGTCTGATATTTACTTTGTTTTGTAGGTATAGTTATTGATGGTACGGACGGCACAGACCATGATCCTGTTTCTGACATTGGTGTTGACGTAGATTACCAGACTGACATTTACTTTGTTTTGTAGGTATAGTTATTGATGGTACGGACGGCACAGACCATGATCCTGTATCTGACATGTGTGTTGACGTAGATTACTAGACTGACATTTACTTTGTTTTGTAGGTATAGTTATTGATGGTACGGACGGCACAGACCATGATCCTGTATCTGACATTGGTGTTGACATTGATTACCAGTCTGACATTTACTTTGTTTTGTAGGTATAGTTATTGATGGTACGGACGGCACAGACCATGATCCTGTATCTGACATTGGTGTTGACGTAGATTACCAGTCTGATATTTACTTTGTTTTGTAGGTATAGTTATTGATGGTACGGACGTCACAGACCATGATCCTGTATCTGACATTGGTGTTGATGTAGATTACCAGTCTGATATTTACTTTGTTTTGTAGGTATAGTTATTGATGGTATGGACGGCACAGACCATGATCCTGTATCTGACATTGGTGTTGACGTAGATAACCAGTCTGATATTTACTTTGTTTTGTAGGTATTGTTATTGATGGTACGGATGGCATAGACCATGATCCTGTATCTGACATCGGTGTTGACGTAGATTACCAGACTGATATTTACTTTGTTTTGTAGGTATAGTTATTGATGGTTTGGACGGCACAGACCATGATCCTGTATCTGACATTGGTGTTGACGTAGATTACCAGTCTGATATTTACTTTGTTTTGTAGGTATAGTTATTGATGGTACGGACGGCACAGACCATGATCCTGTTTCTGACATTGGTGTTGACGTAGATTACCAGACTGACATTTACTTTGTTTTGTAGGTATAGTTATTGATGGTACGGACGGCACAGACCATGATCCTGTATCTGACATTGGTGTTGACGTAGATTACCAGACTGACATTTACTTTGTTTTGTAGGTATAGTTATTGATGGTACGGACGGCACAGACCATGATCCTGTATCTGACATTGGTGTTGACATTGATTACCAATCTGACATTTACTTTGTTTTGTAGGTATAGTTATTGATGGTACGGACGGCACAGACCATGATCCTGTATATGATATTGGTGTTGACATAGATCACCAGTCTGACATTTCTACCCTCAGTGTACAGTACACAGGCTTCGAGAGCCATCTTCATGGTGTCATGGACTATGAATGGGCTGTAGGAACAAGTCCAGGTGGACAAGATATTACCACGTTTTCATGTGACGGAATTTTACATGCAGAAGAGGAAACTATTGCTGGAGATGGTAGGATTTAATTTCCTATAAATTCTATCTATTGAAATAAGGTTAACAACAAACTCCATGATATCATGAAATAAATTTGAGGAACACCTTTTTTACGAGTTGCTCAGGTAGATACTGTGGATTTATTTATTTTTTGAGATGTTTGATATCACAGTTTTGACAATGAAATGTCTGTGGGTGAACTCAGGTATCCCAGAAGGATAAGCAGTTCCTGCTTCTTGCAAGACACCTGCCATGTTGTTAGTTATAAGTCATTGTCCCATGAAGGAGGAAAGGCATCTATGTCAATTCAACTATCATTCAAAGCAATTTAAATAATTATTCAGTTCAAGAGATGATATCCCAAGAAACTAACAGTAAGGGAACAACCATTTGACCTCAAGGGGGGTAATAGTTCTTTTCTAGAAATATATTCTGATCCAAAATTTGATGAAAAAAATATTTTGGTCAGGCAGATGACCAAAAAAAATGTATTCTGAATCCAGATTTTCCCCATACCTTAAAGTGTTAAATATTGAAAAATACAATTTGATTGAAAGAGTAGTAAAACTAAATAAGAATGATCGCACTTAACATATGCATGAAAAAGGAATTCTGACTCGGACATAAAATCATTGCCTCCCCTTGAAATTAAATGGTTGCTCCAAAATACTAGAAGTCATAAATAGGCTGCAATTAAAAGTGGGCATAACATGTATTGGTGAACACTTCAGCAGTTGATAAAGTAAAAAAAATGTCTAATCACAAGTCAGGTAAATCAAGTTTCATACTATCTTCTTTTGATTGATATTGTTACTTTATTGTCAGAACCTATGATTTAATGTTTACAAATAAAATTTTAATCACTCGCCTTTAATTTTAAAGCTTGAACTCAAATATTTATGAATTAAATCTTTTTTTTTATCAAACTTTCAAATTGTTTTTTGCCCCAATTACAGTGACTTGACTGTTAGTGTTGCTATTCACCAATTGCAACTCATTCAAAATTTTAACCCAATTGCAATTTGTTTTATTAAATCAAATTGTTCAACTGGTCAAAAATTTGAACAAACTGTTCAGCCAAAATGTGAAAGTGCAAAGTGATAAAATAAATCATACTTACAATCCTACAAGTCTGTAACTCCACTGTATTGATGTATTTCCTAAATCAGTCTATCAATCTGTATAGTTATATTATTGCCATTACCATACTAAAGGTGAACTGTTTTATTTTGAATTGCTATAAAAAATATCAAAACTAAGCTTTTATAGAGTTTTTCTTTCGAAAAGTATTCTATATTTATAAGAATCACACACTATGTGAATAAATACATTTCATATTCAGTAAAATATTTGAAATTGCAATATGTTTGTAGGAAGGGGAGATAATCGCTTTTTGGATTCAAAAAGTCTTTATTCAAAAGAATAGTATTTTAGGTTATCTCCCCAAGGAAGCATATTGTTATTTCATACATATTTTACTGAATATGAAATGTTTTTATTCACATAATGTGTCATACTTATGAATATAGAATACTTTTCGAAAGAAAAACTCTATAAAAGCTTAGTTTTGACATTTTTATAGCAATTCAAAATAAAACAGTTCACCTTTAGTATGGTAATGGCTGTAATATAACTATACAGATTGATAGACTGATTTAGGAATTACATCAATACAGTGGAGTTACAGACTTATAGGATTGTAAGTATGATTTATTTTATCACTTTGCACTTTCACATTTTGGCCTGAACAGTTTGTTCAAATTTTTGACCAGTTGAACAATTTGATTTAATAAAACAAATTGCAATTGGGTCAAAATTTTGAATGAGTTGCAATTGGTGAATAGCAACACTAACAGTCAAGTCACTGTAATTTTTAGAGTGGAAATTTGTACAACAAGAAATTAAATTGGTGTGACCTAGCTAATAGTACTAGTAGAATCTTCCCTGATTTTACTGAAAAAAGTATTTTTGAGTAAAACAATATTTCCCATTCGCATTTATTAACATTATTAATGCTTCAATGAGTTGCTGCTGATGTGACATTAAGCAATTTAGCCATTATCAATCACTCAACCATTCCACTTTTATAATCATTTTTGGATTGAGCTTATAAGTGTGATATTTAAACCATTTTATTGTAAATTTATAGGTATTTCAAGCTCTGGATATGCACAAGTGAATGTTCCGATCAAACCTGGAACTACATATTATTCTACCATCAGAGGTATCACTAATGCTGGAAATATTATTGAGTCTGTATCAGATGGAATTACTGTAGATGTACTACCACCAAACATTATTATAGATAGGTAAATATGATACCCGTACACCAGAAACCCTTAAAAATATTAATATTTACATTTATTAGATTCATAAAGTAGGTGAGATTCAAAGTATCAGTGCAATTGTCATGGTACTCTGTGGAATTAAAAATGTGGGAATGAAATTTATGATCTAGGAAGTAATAAAAAAATACAGTCTCAGTCATTCTCTTGTTTTACCTATCATTTAGGTTGGCTGATAAAAATGCAGTTGATGGTGACATAGGGCCAAGTTCTTCAATGTATAAAAGTACAGCTGATTCCCTGTCTGCCATATGGCACTACAATGACACAGGCAGTGAAGTAATAAGGGCCTGGTATTCTGTTGGGACATATCCATACGCTGAGGACATATCACCTAGAACTGAAGTGAATATATCCTCTACACAAAGTAGTAACTTTGAAGTTGGCTCTGTTAAACCTGATATTTCAGGTAAGAAGTTATCTAGCCACAATTATCAAACTAAAAAGACTATTTTTTTCAAACTTTACAGAGATAATGATATATACTCCATGTTTAATACTTATGGGACGATACATTGTAACATTGATACTGTATCCATTCAATTAAATCCAATATGGAAAATCACATAACATAACTTTAAATTACTGGTACATCAATATTCATTGAAAAATGTAACAAGTATTATGATGCCACATACTAAGTTCCCATTTTTGTCAGAAGGAAATTTTGAATAAGTAATTAAATCAGTGTTATAATTGTTATCATTTTTAATTGTAGGCAAACCTAATATAATCAGTATCTGGGCAGAAGACAAAGCGGGTATGATTGGTAAAACTACGTTTGGTTCAGTTATAATTGATACCAGTAAACCAGGAACAGGATATGTAACTTGTCCAGAATATATTGGTGTAAGTTTCTTGAAATTCTTAAAAAATGATAATAAGCAGACAAAAAAAACGTTTTATTATGCCCCATTTATGGGCATTATGTTTTCTAGTCTGTGCAGCCATTCGTTCATCCGTTTGTTCATTTATCCGTCTGTCCTGCTTCTAGTTTAAGTTTTTGGTAGAGGTAGTATTTGATAAAGGTTGAAGTCCAATCAACTTGAAACTTAGTACACATGTTCCAAATGACATGATCTTTCTAATTTTAATGCCAAATTAGACTTTTTACCCCATTTTCATGGTCCACTGAACATAGAAAATGATAGTGGGGATGGGACATCCGTGTACAGGGAAACATTCTTGTTTTTTTATTTTAATAATTGTCGTTAGTATTAAAGACCAGGTAATGTATATAATAAGAATCATTTTACTAATGGAATGTCAACTAGCTGTCAATCCAATCAATGAAAATTTTGTGTGCCGCACAGAAAGTTTCATTTAGTGTGAAGTTTACAGTAGTTTATTTTATGACTTTTATGAATGGCCTTTAACAATTATATTTGATTATTACCACTTGCTAATAAAGTATAAACAAAAATCATGCTTCGCTATAATTTTTCAGAAATATAATCTGGTCAGCTGCAGCACATGTTTTCAAAAATGATTCTTCTCTTGAAATAAAGGTATGAATAAAAGGAAATGTGAGGTGCAGGTCAAGGAGACAGCAACCTATAAACAAAGCAAATGACATCTTAAGTTCAACAAATGATCTTTCACAAGTGTCAATATCATGTATCAAGTGCTGAACCACTCCCATTTTAAACAAGCTTTTCTCACAATTTGCAGGTTGAGAGCCCAATATTATGTTCCTGGTCAGGATTTCTAGACGAAGAGAGTCCAATACAGAAATTTATTATCACTCTTGGATCAGAACAAGGATTTTCAGATATTTTTGAAACAACTGTCAGTGGATTAACATCTTCATATATCATAAAGGGTATGTTTATTAGAGCTGTTGACCAAAAGTTTGGTTGACATGCTTGCAAGTTTTGTTGATATGTTTGACAATGGTTAGGCATAGTTTCAGTCTATACAGTATAAAAAGATTTGATTGGTTGATTGTTTTGATTTAAAATGATAATAAAAAATCTTTTACACACTTATTTTTCTTTTTTTTTATGCCCCATTTATGGGCATTATGTTTTCTGGTCTGTGGGTGAAAGTTGAAGTCCAATCAACTTGAAACTTAGTATACATGTTCCCAATGATATGAGCTTTCTAATTTAAATGCCAAATAGATTTTTGACCCCAATTTCACGGTCCACTGAACATAAAAAATGATAGTGCGAGATTCAGGTTAAAGTTTTTGGTCAAGGTAGCTTTTGAAGAAGATGAAGTCCAATCAACTTGAAACTAATTACACATGTTCCTTATATGATATGATCTTTCTAATTTTATTGCCAATTTAGAGATTTCCTCCATAATGGACACATTCTTGTTTTCTCATCACTTGGCATCCGTCGTAGTGAACTTTTACAAAAATCTTCTCTGAAACTACAAGGCCAAATTTAACCAAACTTGGCCACATTGATTATCATCATTGGGGTACCTAGTTAAAAACATGTGTCAGGTGACCCAGCCAACCAACCGAGATGGCTGCCATGGCTGAAAATAGAACATGGGGGTAAAATGTAGATTTTGGCTTATATCTCTGAAACCAAAGCATTTAGAGCAAATCTGACATGGGGCAAAATTGTTAATCAAATAGTAAATACATACTTTTTTCCCCCCATATTTTTAGGAGCCAATTATCAATTAGACCATGGCAGATCATGCTTTGCTACAGTCACAGCAGTGAATTCAGTTGACATGGAAACATCTGCATTCTCAGGATCTATCTCCATTGATGCAACACCACCTAATCATGGGAAAGTGGTGGACCTGCATACAGTCTACAGAATCAATCTCAATGACACTCATCAAACTGCAGCAATGAATGCTAAAATCTGCACTACAGATCTAGGTTTGAAATCTCTTTGTCTTTTTGTTTTTATTTATATTAAGAAGACCGTTTATTTTCCTAAGGAATTGCAGAAATGATAATGTATTTTAAATAGATAGAATGTTAAATTCTAAATTAGCATTTGCACCTTAAAAATATTAAAAGATAATAGCAAAGTGAAACAAAGTGTAG